>NC_053028.1:3973256-4177761 GCF_003073215.2 Triticum urartu | reverse complement strand
AAAAAAAAATCCTTAGGCCCATCACGTTGCTTCTCTTGCTCCATGAAGTAAAAACCAACTTGTGTCGCCCTCGTGCCTTTGTCAAGGTGCACGTAGTATGCATGATGGATGGCTGCCATGCATGCAACGACTTATGATACTGCCCTTGGTTGACATAAGCATCTCATGGATGTTGAAACTTGAGAACATATGCATGTCTATTGGTGTTGTTTGACTCCCTCGAACATCGCTCAGTTAGTCCTGGCATCTTCACGCAAGGTTTGTGCATGTCTTCCGTAATCCTGATTATTTTATATGAGGATAATATTTTCGGTTGTATCCATAAAGGCCATGTCCACATCATACGGAGTCTCTCGCTGGGTGCTGAGGAGAACGGTGGATGGTGGCTGGAGCCGGCGACGCGCGAGCGCGGGGGAGAACTGAGGAAGGACACGGGGACGTTTTTTCAAATGATTCGGAAGTATCAGGACGCGTTTGCAAAATACACAGTGTACAGAGCGCATGATGAGTATTTCGGATCGGAGGGAGTAGTATATAAGAGCATCTACAGCTCGAGGTTGCAAATTTGGACCCTCAAACGCTTGCGGACACACCCGCGGACAGTGACCGAGCGTGCCACAAATTTTACAATTTACAACCACGTATCCTATTTTCAAAGCATCTGTTACATGCATGGCCATTCACGTCGATCATCATGTCTGTCTTGAGCCGACTGGGCACCGAAAATTGCTCATACTTAACATTTTCACATCTGTATTAGTCTCACCTCGCCAACTGATGAGCTAGTCGACCGGCTTAAATATCCGAGTCGTCCAGAAGGGATAAGTTTCTGACATCATTGCATCCTTTGTTAAGGATATGGACTCTTACTATGAATCTTCCATCTTTATCACATAAAAGATTCATAGTCGCGGTCTATCTCCTTCACATAGGTAACATTGGTGTCGGCTTCTTTGAATCCCTATGTGTCCATGCATCAAAACGAAATAAAAATATACTGTCATTTTAGTAGAGGTATCAACGTATATGATCGAGACAAACTTGACATTCGATGAACAATCATCAGTCAATGAAATGCAATCTAGTGTCAAATATATCTCGACGACACATGCGAGAATTGATAGACCTACACAACAACAACCAAACTTGCCGCCATCCACTGGCGCAGCTATTTAAGCCGGGCGGCGCCCGCCTCGCCCGACGATGTGGTACTAAAATATGGTTGCACCGATGAGAGATGGAGAAGTTTCGGTTGCTGCAGGTGGGAGAGGGAGGAGTTTCGGTCGCTGCAGGTGGGACCGCTACGACCTGTATCGGGGTCGGCGGGCGTTCCCGAGCGCCCCATATCCGCCTCATATCTGGGCTGGATATGAAGGGTGCCGGTCAGCCCGGGCGTCCGAGGCCTGTTTGAGGCGCCCGTCTGGGTCAGATTTTCGTGACCAAGCGGCCCGCCCGGGCATATGAGGCGGGTTTGAGAAGGCTGGTTGTAGAGACGCCCATCTCTAAGTTGAATTCACATATCCAAAAAATCAATACAACAGCAGCAAACAAGTCCTTTAACAATTTGTTTGTCTGCCTGAATAATGGATGGTATGGCGAAGATTCAGGCCCATTGCTTGCTCTGCACTAAACAATGATGCAATATCCTCCTTGTACAGTGTGGGCATTATTCAGTACAAAACGGTAGATGCAGAGCAGCCAGTTTGTATGCGGCCTCTGTGTCTATCTAGGAATTGTAAAAGAAACAAAGTTTTTAACAGCTACTCTTTGTTTACTCTCAAGTCTAAACAAAAGACAACATGGTGTAGGCTCAAGCAAGCAGCCCATCACTAGTTCTGCAATAACCAATGAAGCAAATACCTTGGCTTAGTCTAGACTAGGCATTATTAAGTTCTTTCAGAACTACGGATGCAGACAGTTTACAGTTGGTTCTCTGTGCACTATTGAGTTCAGAATTTAGAATCTGTCCATACTTAGATGCTATATTATATAATTTTTCCGTTTAATCTATTTGGGATATTAGGATAAAAAAAGTTGGGGTCACTTGGTTGTAAAATTTCCATTTGTCCATAAGTACTCCTATAACAAAAAAAAAGTATGGGGGGTCACTTTGTGGTGAAACTCATAATTGACAAGTTCTGCCATTATTCATGTTGTACAAAAAGGGGGATTTAGTTGCATAGTAATTTGTATGGTGGCTAAATAATTATCCAAGTGCTATGGTGCTATAATCTATTTGGGACAAGCATGCTGGGCCTAGGGTAGTGCCACACACTGTAAGCGACTGGCCCCCATCGGAACTCCCATGGCGACGGCTCCCCGTTGCCGCCGCTGGACATACCAGCGACGAGGTTGCCATCGGCTGCTGCGCTGCCCCGCTCACCCGCGTTCGCCGTTGGGACGCTCTCCTACGAGATCGCGCATTGCGCCTCGCTTGTAACGCCCCGGACACACCCGCCGGTGGTCGTTACTCCTGGCGGGATCTAGACTGGCCCCACAGATCAATACTAGTCTTTTCTGCGCATTTTTTTCCTCACTCGTGCACACTCGGGAGCAACTTCCCGATCGGTCACCCATCCTGAAATTACTCCAAGCTGAGCACACTTAACTTTGGAGTTCTGTCCGAATGAGCTTCCGGAAAAGAAAGAATTCCTTATTGATATGAGTAATATATCATCACTAATAAGCCAGGCTATCACATCGCCCGACGCTCTCGCCACGACCGCCAAGGACAGCATCCTCCATTCTTGCTGCCGGAGGCGGAGGAGGCGCCTCCGCGCTAGCCGCACTCGCCAAGATGTCTGCTGTGCACAGGCCTTTTCGTGCAGCGGCACGAGCCCTCCACCCAAATCTCAGTATTATTATTTTTAACCTTTCAAGATGGTAAACTCTTCTGACAATTTTTTGTATCGTGCACCAGGAGTACCCAAGAGCCAAAAGACTAGGTTTGTACAAGATAATATTCGTTTGAAGACACTCATAAGCTGCATGCGACATACATGACACAAATTATAGTGATGATTCGAGAAATATCTCTTTGTCTAAGTTTGTTATCCCCTGGAAACGCACGGCCATTCGACTAGTAGTTTTTAAGTACATAAACATTTATTTCATCATGAACATTTTTTTCTAAATTGTAAATAACATGATTTTTTTTTCTCATAAAAAGTACTTCAACATTTTACCTGCTAAATTATTATAAAATATAAAAAAATTGACAAATACATATTTTTTACTACCTGATGTTTCAAAATATATGATGAACATATTAATACATGTTGGACATTCTACAAATACACTACGATTATTTTTTAAATACGTGATGAATTTTTAAAATACATGAATTTATTTTTAAAATACAAGATGGGCATTTTTTTAACTACCAATTGATATTTTATAATTCATGTTGAACATTCAATTTTGCAAGATGAATATTTATTTATTCCATATGATGATTTTTCAATACATGATGAATTTTTTTATAACTACACAATGAATTGTTTTTCATGCCAGATACACAATTTTTAAATACGGCATGAACATTTTTAATATAAATGGCGAGCACATTTTTTAATACAGAATAAATCTTTTATATATACCGGATGACCTTTTTACAATGCACCTTGAGTATTTTAAAAATAGATGATTAACATATGAATTACATGATTAACCTTTTAGAGCTCATGATGACATTTTTAAAAGACACATTGAAATATTTTCACGTACACATTGATTTTTAACATATATGATGAACATTTTTACAAACAATGTTATATGTTTTGAAATAAACGTGAACTTTTGTAAATAAAAAATACATGTTTTATATTCACGGACATTTTTTGCGCATACGGGATTTTTTTAAAGAAATACAAGAGTATTATATCTTTTTGGTTTGATAACATTTTTGTTATACAAAAACAATTTTTGAAATAGAAATGAACATTTTTATATTCATGAATACCTTTTGAAACATATGGACATTTTAATTTTGAAACACGTGATATTTGTTGAATTTACCCCGAAAAATATAAATATGTATATATTAAAAATAAGAAAAATAAAAAAGAAGAAGATGCGGTGCTGGCGTGCTGCCACGCATTTGTAGGCGCCTGGCCCCCATCGGAACTCCCATGGAGACTTCCCCCGCCGCCGCCGCCGCCGCACACAGCCGCGACGAGCCCGTCCTCTCCCGCGCCCGCTATTGCCGCATTCTCCTGCGAGATCGCGCGCTGCTCCTCGCCCGACGCTCTCACCACGCCCGCCAAGGACGAGGCCACGTCGCCGCCGACCTCAGGAGGTCCTCCAATCTTGATGCTGGAGACGGAGGAGGCGCCTACGCGCCGGCCGCGCTCGCCACGCGAGCCCTCCCCTTGAATAAGCTGGAGATGTTATTCAGAGCTCCAGGAAATGGCAGATGCGATTGAAAGGATAACTTTTGATTTAAGCCTTGCACATACTACATACTGGTGTGATATATGAAGCCGTGTTCAAGGTTTCTATTGTACATTGTAATTGATGTAATGCACATTGATTTATACCTGAAACCTGTCATTTTATCTATCATATGAAACCATGCCCCGAATCATCTTTTTCCAACACACTAACTATTTTCTGTTTCCTGGCAGCAGATCATATTGACACTTTGCATCATTCTTTCGCATTGTCGGCCGAGACAAGGTACCCTGTTCTCTCCCCCTTCCCCTGGTTTGTTCTTCAGTTCAACAACCATTTCCGCTGAGCTGTCTGAAACCTTACATTTTGGATGTATACACGGCCAAAGATTAAAAAACTTTCACTGGTAATATCAAACTTATATGTGTTTGTAACTTTCTATGATAAAACATAATGATTTTTGTTGTCAATATCCAAAGTTGTATGCTGGACTAAAAATTGGCTTTTTATAAACACAAAACATGCCTTCGTTGGCTACAGTATGGTCTCATACAAGAAATCTTCGAGCATTACAACGCAAGTTAAAAAAGATCAATAATGGAAGTAAGATTACAATAGAAGTACAAATTACAGGAATGAATAACGGATTTAGCAGTACCACATACCCACACATTACAAGAATCAATAATGGATTATGTCTGTTTATTTAGCCCTCAAGAAGGCGACGCGGATTTGAAGGAACAGCCTCCACTTAATTATACAATACGTACCAGATGATTTGTTGGTCAACCAAAAGACAATGTGACATCTTCCAACCTTCTTCACTCGGTGATTATCTTTGGCCACTTGTCAGCGTACTTTTTGTCCAAATACTTAGGGGTGTCCTTCAAATCTTCTACCAAGAACTTTGTTATTTCATCTGCTTGATTACCAACACTGAGATGCACCTCTTGGAGGCTTTTGAGAGTCTCGATGCCGTAAATCCCTTCAAAGGCTTCGAATCGCATATCAATCCTCTCCAGTGCTAGCATTACCTCTTTTCCTGTAACTGCAAAGCTCAACCTTGGCACCATAGTTGCAAAGAAGCGAAGAAGCTTTAGACTCTTGAATCCCCCAGGTGGAATAATGATCTCCCTATCAGTAAGCTGTTTATTTTCCTCAAGGACCACTATGTCTCTATCATCCTTGGCTGCGCTGAGTGTAAAGGTGAGGGTAAACAATTTTGGTAGGTCCTGGATGAGCTGAAACGTACGAGTTTGAAGAACTGTCACAGAAAGGGTTAGCTTGTAGAGATTATTGAGATCTTTAATCCACTCTGGGGCCTTTTCCATCTTGCCAGACAGCTCCAGGCCAATGATGTATCTTGGAGGAGCGGACATAGTGTCTAACGAGTTAATAAAATCAGAGCCCTCATCATTGATTGTAAGAGTCTGCAGACCACAGCTGCAGAGGTACTCGATGGCGGAGCGTAATTGTGTGAAGGTCTGACCGCCCTCCCGTTTACTGAGCTTGTAAATGGCAAGCTTCCTTAGCCCAGTCAGCTGATGAAGGCTTGCTACAGCTGATGAGTCCTCATCGATCTCAATCCCTGACAGTATACGAAGTGCTTTCATCGGCTCCTTATTCTTCTCATGTGGTAACTTCAATGCCTTCCTTGTGTTTTTGTTCCCTCCAAGCATGCTACGGAGCTGCTTGAGCTGTCCAAAACCCTTGGGCAGCACCTCAACATTTGTCTCCCTTATGTCAAGAGTTTCTAGATACTGGAGCTTCTCAATCTTTGAGGGAATCTCAGAAACCTCTGTTCGTCGGAGGCTCAAATACTTCAGCGCAAGCATTTTACATATGTCAATTAGATGTTTATTTGTAAGACCCTTCCAACCCTCAAGGTCCAGCACTTGTATTATTCCATTGTTGAACGACTCGAAAGGGAGTCGTCGGTTCTGGCTTCCAAACACTGTCAGCGACCGCACTTGAGATAAGTTCATACCTTTTGTTGAATTCCCATGCCTAGAACCGCTGCTTTGCATAGAGAGTCGACGAACTTTGTTGCTAGGAGTTGGCATCAACCAATGGCCACCAACAACAGTAATAAAATTCTCTTCGCTTGACTTGGACACGATATATTCGAGAATCATGTCATGAACTTTAAAGGATTTCACCTTCCCATTGCTGCTGTGATCCACAGGGCGTATTATCTTCCTGCTTATGAGCTGATTGAAGTATGTTTCTGCGACTTCCTCTGCACTTAGCCCTTGCTTCTCAGCGACGAAACATTCAGATATACATCGCCGGGTCAGACGCTTCTTACTAATTTTCGAGCCCTTGGGGAATATGCTCAAGTACAATGAGCAGGTCTTGAGATCTGCAGGCAAATCAGTATAGCAATAATCAAGTATCCTTGTGACCCCCTCCAGTGTAAGGGGAGCCACGTGCTCTGGAAATAATGACTTGCAAACTTTACTCCAATGATCATTGTTTTTTGTTGGGTTGCAAGCCACAAGGCCATCCATGGTGACTATGGCCAAAGGCAGGCCCCCACAATATTTCCATATCTCCTCATTGGCCTCTTCTTTCTCCCGATCTTTGCTGCCTTGTGGATCAGAAACACGATCCTTCAGCAGATCTTTTGCATCGGCATCACTAGGAACATCAGCTGAATGCAGATGATCAGGCCCATCTCCTTCAGAGGACTCAGTATCAATAGCTTGAGATCTTGTATCCATTCTTTCGCTTTCTTTGCTGCTTGGGCATTCAGAAACACCCTGATGAAATAGACTTTTGGAGTCAGCATCACTTAGAACATTAACAGTGTGCAGATAATCAGTTCCATCTCTTTCTGAGCACGCCGCACCAACAGCTTGAAATCTTGTAGTTACTATCACTCTACTATCTTTTGTATTATCATGTGGCAACCAATTTCTAATGGTCTCCCATGTTTCTACAGACCATATATCATCAACCAAGAGGAGATACCTGCCAATAAAACGGAAACAAAATACAAGTGAGAAGAAATGTGCTAACTTACTTAAGTTCATACAAGTGAGAAAAAAATTGGGTCACACCAATGTGGTGACCATCTAGATCTGTGCCCAATTTTATGTTTATTTATTTGTTATTGATACAATACATAGTTCCTCACATATTTCTTTTTACAAAAACAAAGATGATAATTTACCTAGAAATGTTAATTTGAGCTATATCTCGTTGGTGTAACAGGCTAGACATCCATTAAAATGTTAAAGATAGGGAAACAACATGCATGGCCTATTGGTGAGGTCAATTATTACAGAAGAGAACGAGAGTGGCGGCGGGGGGTTATATTATGGTTGTTCGCCCTTTGTGCTGGGCTTTTGCTTAACATGCACACAGCCAGCGGCCCAGCGGCCGGCACCCATGCCAGCCTCCAAAAAGAACAGCCACGGACGATCAGACGACCTAGTTCAGGCCGTCGGCGTCGAGCATCTCCTTCTGCCTGGCCTCGAACAAGCTCCTCGTCTTCTCGTTCATCTTGGTCAATTCCACGCTCATGATCGCAAGGGCCACCTCCTTTTCTTTGGTTGCGGCATTGGTGGCCTCGATGTAGCTGCATCTGCCTGGCCGTGACATTGACGGCCTCAATGTCAAGCTGCCTTTGCCGGGACGCCTCCTCCATGTCGATCTTCCTCTTCTTTGCCGCCTCCTCCATCCCAAGCTTCTTCCTTTGAAGCTCTAGTATTGCTTCATTTGCTCGTCCTTACTTTGCCGTGCAAAGTCTCATACAAGGCCATGGATGACACATCACGTATGTCGTCCACCTTGGAGTTGGTCTTGCCCCTCGGCCTCTTCAACACCTCAGCATCTCCACCTCCAGCCAACATGGCCGTCTTCTTGCCTCTCTTTCTTTGAAGTTCACGGTATTGATCCTTGAACTTAGGGCAATTGTTGATGATCGTCCAACAATGCGTAAGAGTGAATGGCTTGTCATTTTTTTGACTGTGCCGGGCCTTGAATGCTTCCAAAGATTGAAATGCCTACACGACCAACAACAATTGAACATGCAAAAGAACTAGGACGAGGAGAGCATACCATGTCCCCAATGCCGAGACCACTCACGGGCCGTGCTTCAACGCTCTCAAGTGCGGCACAATACTTGTTGCATTCTTGTTGGATGAACAACTACCTCTTTTGAATCCAGGTGATGCCTCGGTCGCTCATAAATTGGTAGGGCGCAAACAACTTTCTTTCATGGAATGTTTTGTGAACTCTCGTCCAAAAAACAAGTCCCTTTTGTTGGGCACCGGTCTTCGGATCTTGACTAATATCCATCCAACATTGGCAAATCAACTTGTCCTCTTCTTATGAGTTTGAACCCGTACGAATTCTCTTCTTCTCTTTTGTGCTTCCGCTCTTTGGGTGAGCTCGTCGATGAACAATGGCTCACCCCCAATATCAATGCCTTCTTCTTCATCACCATCACCTTCGCAATAGATGTCATCATCTTCATGCCACGAGTCAGCATGGTCGTAGTCAGCATGGTCGTGGGCCTCTTCATCGGCAACGTACTGGGCTTGGCCATCCTGACTTTGGGTCTCCTTGGGATCGTAGGCACCGCCATGCCCACCCTCAAAAATGACATTCTCCATGTACTGGTTGTAGAAGGGGTCATCGACCGTTGGTGTTGGTGTTGGCATTTCGTCGAACAGGACGCGGGGCGACGGCATGGTGCCCGTAGATGGCGGCCGTGCTTGCTTTCTTTGCATCTCGACGGCCGGCCGGCCGCCACTGCTGGACCCCGACGTGACGTTGAGGTCGATGACGGCCGAGGGGCGTGGGGTGGACATCGCGATCACGCCAACGTCTGGCGACCCTGAAAACGGCTCTGGCCATCGTGACTTGGCGGGGGAAAACCGGACGACAAAGGCGTGGTCATCGACGTCAGCGAGGGGCAGTGGTAAGGCCTGGCGACCGAAGAGCCTGTGCTCGCCGGGCCGACGGCCGCTCCAGAGAAACCCTCCGGACGGCAAAGCCCAAGCATGAGGAGGGTGTGCGCTTTGTTGACGATGTCCTCCTTCTCGCCGACCTCGGCCTTGCGCCGCGCGGCTTCCACCGCATCGCGCTCGGCGGCGAACTTGGTCGCGGCGTTCTTGCCCTTGACGACCGCCCTCCGGTTCCTCCTCTTCGCCGATTATGCGTCCATCTTTGCGAGCTCCTCCGGCGTGCATTCCGACCGCGGCTTCCTCGGACCCTTGGACATCTTCTTCACCTTTCCTAGCGGTCGACGGCCTGGCCGCCGGAATTCGGCGGGGTGTCGGCCATGGACGGGGAGGGTGGTGGGCGGGACGTGGGAGGGTTTGGGGGGAAATGGCGCAAAATGGGGCGCCGGGGTGGTGCTTTGTGCCACCGACGGGCGGGCCAGGGGAGGACAAGCACGCATGTCCCGCCCGTCCACGCGATGTCCGTTTCACCCCAAAAGCGGCCCAAACTTGGGCCGGGGATGGGTCGAAAGCGGACATAAAACGGACAAAAGTCCGTTTGCACCCGCACGCTGGGCCGTCTGGTTTGTCTGTTTTGCCCCAAACGGATGCATCCGAACAGGATGGGGTCACACGCTGGAGTTGGCCTACCCCTAGCGTTGTCATGGCAACAGTGCTAGAACATCCGCGGTCGGTTACACAACAAAAATCGTCCGCTATATCCGTTGACCTTGAACTTCATTTCTCAAATCCATTCTCGCGAAACAGAATTTCGCCCCGCTTTATATATAAAGCACCAACCACAAGTACGCAGCCGGACGATACGACGATGGAGAGGAAGCCTTCAAAAAAAAGCAGAACTTCGAAAATAACGGACAACATATATCGGTCGGGACATTACCATGTCGCCAATTACACAAAACAAGAGGATCTAAGGACTATGCGACAACAACCACAAACTCCTAGTCTCCCCCGGCAACGGCCTCAAGAGGGGGAACGGCGCCTGATGTCTACTACACAACCTTCTTCTTGTAGACGTTGTTGGGCCTCCAAGTGCAGAGGTTTGTAGGACAGTATCAAATTTCCCTCAAGTGGATGACCTAAGGTTTATCAATCCGTGGGAGGCGTTGGTTGAAGATGGTATCTCTCAAACAACCCTGCAACCAAATAACAAAGAGTCTCTTGTGTCCCCAACACACCCAATACAATGGTAAATTGTATAGGTGCACTAGTTCGGCAAAGAGATGGCGATACAAGTGCAATATGTATGGTAGATATAGGTTTTTGTAATCTGAAAATATAAAAACAGCAAGGTAGCAAGTGGTAAAAGTGAGCGTAAATGGTATTGCAATGCTAGGAAACAAGGCCTGGGGTTCATACTTTCACTAGTGCAAGTTCTTTCAACAATAATAACATAATTGGATCATATAACTATCCCTCAACATGCAACAAAGAGTCACTCCAAAGTCACTAATAGCGGAGAACAAACGAAGAGATTATTGTAGGGTACGAAACCACCTCAAAATTATCCTCTCTGATCGATCTATTCAAGAGTCCGTAGTAAAATAACATGAAGTTATTCTTTCCGTTCGATATATCCTAGAGTTCGTACTAGAATAGCACCTTAAGACACAAATAAATCAAAACCCTAATTTCACCTAGATACTAGTAAAATAACGCTATTGCAGCGTGATAACCCACAAGTATAGGGGATCGCAACAGTTTCTAGGGTAGAGTATTCAACCCAAATTTATTGATTCGACACAAGGGGAGCCAAAGAATATTCTCAAGTATTAGCAGCTGAGTTGTCAATTAAAACCACACCTGGAAACTTAATATCTGCAGCAAAGTATTTAGTAGCAAAGTAATATGATAGTAGTGGTAACGGTAGCAAAAGGTAACAGTAGCAAAAGTAATGTTTTTGGTGTTTTGTAATGACGATAGCAATAGCAACGGAAAAGTAAATAAGCGAAGAACATATATGGAAAGCTCGTAGGCAATGGATCGGTGATGGAGAATTATGCCGGATGCGGTTCATCATGTAACAGTCATAACCTAGGGTGACATAGAACTAGCTACAATTCATCAATGTAATGTAGGCATGTATTCCGAATATAGTCATACGTGCTTATGGAAAAGAACTTGCATGACATCTTTTGTCCTACCCTCCCGTGGCAGCGGGGTCCTAATGGTAACTAAGGGATATTAATGCCTCATTTTAATAGAGTACCGGAACAAAGCATTAGCACATAGTGAATACATGAACTCCTCAAACTATGGTCATCACCGGTAAGTATCCCGATTATTGTCACTTCGGGGTTAACGGATCATAACACATAATAGGTGACTATAGACTTGCAAGATATGATCAAGAACTCTCATATATTGATGAAAACATAATAGGTTCAGATCTGAAATCATGGCACTCGGGCCCTAGTGACAAGCATTAAGCATAGCAAAGTCATAGCAACATCAATCTCAGAACATAGTGGATACTAGGGATCAAACCCTAACAAAACTAACTCGATTACATGATAGATCTCATCCAACCCATCATCGTCCAGCAAGCCTATGATAGAATTACTCACGCACGGTGGTGAGCATCATGAAATTGGTGATGGAGGAAGGTTGATGATGACGATGGCGACGGATTCCCCTCTCCGGAGCCCCGAACGGACTCCAGATCAGCCCCCCCGAGAGGTTTTAGGGCTTGGCGGTGGCTCCGTATCGTAAAACGCGCTGAATCTTTCTCTTTGGTTTTTTTCTCCCCGAAAGCAAATATATAGAGTTGGAGTTGAGGTCGGAGGAGCTCCAGGGGGCCCACGAGGTAGGGGGTGCGCCCTAGGGGGGCAGGCCCGCCCCCCACCCTCGTGGACAGGTGGTGGCCCCCCTGGTCTTCATATTTTGCAAGGATTTTTTATTATTTCCGAAAAGATGTTCCGTGAAGTTTCAAGTCATTCCGAGAACTTTTGTTTCTGCACATAAATAACACCATGGTAATTCTGCTGAAAACAATGTCAGTCCGGATTAGTTCCATCCAAATCGTGCAAGTTAGAGTCCAAAACAAGGGCAAAAGTGTTTGGAAAAGTAGATACGACGGAGACGTATCAACTCGCCCAAGCTTAAACCTTTGCTTGTCCTCAAGCAATTCAGTTGATAAACTGAAAGTGATAAAGAAAAACTTTTACAAACTCTGTTTGCTCTTGTTGTTGTAAATATGTAAAGCCAGCATTCAAGTTTTCAGCAAAGATTATGACTAACCACATTCACAATAACGCTTAGGTCTCAAGTTTACTCATATCAATGGTATAATCAACTAGCGAGTAATAATAATAAATCTCAGATGACAACACTTTCTCAAAACAATCATAATATGATATAACAAGATGGTATCTCGCTAGCCCTTTAAAGATCACCTTTAAAGATCAAGGACTGACTAGAGATTGTAATTCATGGTAAAAGAGATCCAGTCAAGTCATACTCAATGTAAACTAACAGTAATGAATGCAAATGACAGCGGTGCTCTCCAAGTGGTGCCTTTTTTAATGAGAGGATGATGACTCAACATAAAAGTAAATAGATAGGCCCTTCGCAGAGGGAAGCAGAGATTTGTAGAGGTGCCAGAGCTCGGTTTTGAAATAGAGATGAATAATATTTTGAGCGGTATACTTTCATTGTCAACATAACAACCAAGAGATGGCAATATCTTCCATACTACACACATTATAGGCGGTTCCCAAATAGAATGGTAAAGTTTATACTCCCCCTCCACCAACAAGCATCAATCCATGGCTTGCTCGAAACAACGAGTGCCTCCAACTAACAAGAGTCCCAGGGGGAGTTTTGTTTGCAATTATTTTGATTTGATTTGCATAAAGCATGGGACTGGGCATCCCGGTGACCAGCCACTTTCTCGCGAGTGAGGAGCGGAGTCCACTCCTCTTGAGAATAACCCGCCTAACATGGAAGATACGGACAGCCCTAGTTGATACATGAGCTATTCGAGCATACAAGACAGGATATTTATTTGAAGGTTTAGAGTTTGGCACATACAAATTTACTTGGAACGGTAGGTATGGTGGACTCATATGGAATAACTTTGGGGTTTATGGAGTTGGATGCACAAGCAGTATTCCCGCTTAGTACAGGTGAAGGCTAGCAAAAGACTGGGAAGTGACCAGCTAGAGAGCGACAACAGTCATGAACATGCATTAAAATTAATTAACACCGAATGCAAGCATGAGTAGGATATAATCCACCATGAACATAAATATCATGAAGGCTATGTTGATTTTGTTTCAACTACATGCGTGAACATGCGCCAAGTCAAGTCACTTAAATCATTCAGAAGAGGATACTACCCTATCATACCACATCACAACCATTTTAATAGCATGTTGGCACGAAAGGTAAACCATTATAAGCTCCTAGCTAATCAAGCATGGCACAAGAAACTATGATCTCTAGTTGTCATTGCAAACATGTTTATTCATAATAGGCCGAATCAGGAACGATGTACTAATCATATTTACAAAAACAAGAGAGGTCGAATTCATACCAGCTTTTCTCATCTCAGTCAGTCCATCATATATTGTCATAATTTCCTTTCACTTGTATGACCGAACGATGTGGATAATAATAATAGTGCGCGTGCATTGGACTAAGCTGGGATCTGCAAGCATTCAATAAACAGGAGAAGACAAGGCAATATGGGCTCTTTTATCAGATCAACAATAATGCATATAAGAGCCACTTCAACAATTTAATCATGGTCTTCTCCTATCAACCCTCAAAAAAAAGAAAAAAAATAAAACTATTTACACGGGAAAGCTCCCAACAAGCAAAAGAAGAACAGGAGATCTTTTTGTATTTTCTTTTTAATTACTACTACAAGCATGAAAAGTAACCTAATTAAAAGCTACAACTAATTTTTTTGGTTTTTCTTAAGGTTTATTAAACACACAAGAAGAAAGCATAAAAAGGAAATAAACTAGCATGGATGATACAATGAAAAAGTATGAGCACCGACATCTGGCAATGATGTGTGAACATAAATGTAATGTCGGTGAGAAATACGTACTTCCCCAAGCTTAGGCTTTTGGCCTAAGTTGGTCTATGGCCACGGTTGGCCTGGCGGATATCCATAATAGTAGTTGGGGTCGTATTGAGATGCAGCGGCTATCGCCTCTTGAGCCGCAACGTGGCGACGAGCGGCCTCCGCCCTCCTCTCGTACTCATCTGCCTCATCTCTGGTAATAACATATCTTCCTTTTGCCTGATAATCAAAGAAGGCAGGAGCAGGGAGAGTAATACGGACAGCACGACGTCTGTCAAAGATTAAACGATACTGGAGAGGTGATTGATTCCTCTCGACAAACTGGTGGTGAACCATAGCATTAAATTCTAGGTAAGTAGGAGGTAATTCAATATCATCATTACGTATAGTTACACCAAGAAAATCAGCTAAGCGGGTTGCATAAATTCCACTAAAGAAATCTCCATTCATTCTATTAAGATGCAACCTACGTGCAACAATGGCTCCCCAATTATAAGGTTTATCTCCCAACACAGCACTCCTAAGAATACTGAGGTCGGGGACACACATGTGACATGCTTCATCTTTACCGTTAATACATCTACCTATGAAGAGAGCATAATAATGTATAGCAGGAAAATGAATGCTCCCTATGGTAGCTTGTGTTATATCTCTAGATTCCCCCACAGTTATACTAGCAAGAAAATCTCTAAATTCAGATTTGCGAGGCTCCCTGACACTACCCCATTGTGGAAGTTTGCAAGCAGTGGTAAAATCCTCTAAGTCCATAGTGTAAGAATTTTCATAAATATCAAATAGGACAGTTGGAGAATTACGTGAAGATGAAAATTCAAACCTCCTCACAAAGGAACTAGTGAGATAGTGATACTGGCTGCACTTCTCTTCCTTGAAGCTCACAAGATCAGCGTTACGCAAATATGCGTTAAATTCTTCCTTAATTCCCGCTCGATCCATAAAGTTTTCCGAAGGCCATTCACAAGGACGCACTGGAGCATTTCTTGGTGGCTCATCATCAGCATCACGCATTGCAAGCCTGTGCTCTTGTTTCCTTGAAGAGCCCCTTGGTACATTTTCCTAAACATATTTCTTCCTCTGAAAAATTTCTGAAATTTTAGTAACTTCAAAATAAAAGTAAACCAAACTCAACAAAATTGATAGCAACTACTCCTACAAGTGCCTAGAGCCTATATCATGCATCAAAACTACTTTTGACCATATAAATTTGACATGCAAGCTCAAGAACAGGGTCACCTAAGCAGCACAAATTTGCAATGAATAAATCACTAGAACAAAAACTAATTGGACCAATGGAGGAGTCACATAACAAGGAACAATCTCCCCAAGCAGTTTTGTGAGAGGTGCCTTGAGCAAGGAGATCGAAAATGGCAGCAAAATGAACTAGACCTCGTGCTTGAGCTGGATATTCATGTTTGTGGGAGGAAGAAGGAGTGTGTGGGTGAAAGGATAAGTGGAGGAGGGCCATCATGGGCCCACGAGGCAGGGGGGCGCGCCCCTGACCCTCGTGGCCAGGTGCCAGCTCCTCCTGCTGTGTTCTCAGTGCCAAATATTCTCAAATATTTCAGAAAAAATCATATTTGAATTTCAGGGCATTTGGAGAACTTTTATTTTCGGGGTATTTTTATATTGCACGGATAATTCAGATAACAGACAGAAAATACTATTTTTATTTTATTTTAAATAAATAACAGAAAGTAAGAGGAGGGTACGGCAGGTTGTGCCTTCTAGTTTCATCCATCTCATGCTTATCAAAAGGAATCCACTAACAAGGTTGATCAGGTCTTGTTAATAAACTCATTCCGAATAACATGAAACCGGAGAAATTTCGAATAACACTATGTTACCTCAACGGGGATATGCACATCCCCAATAATAAGAATATCATATTTGTTCTTGACAGTAGGAAGAGGAAATTCAAAACCTCCAAATATAATCGATGGAATTTTTCCAATAGAGTTGATACTATGAACTTGAGGTTGTTTCCTCGGAAAGTGTACCGTATGCTCATTACCATTAACATGAAAAGTGACATTGCCTTTAGTGCAATCAATAACAGCCCCTGCAGTATTCAAAAAGGGTCTTCCAAGAATAATAGACATACTATCGTCCTCAGGAATATCAAGAATAACAAAGTCCGTTAAAATAGTAACGTTTGCAACCACAACAGGCACATCCTCACAAATACCGACAGGTATAGCAGTTGATTTATCAGTCATTTGCAAAGATATTTCAGTAGGTGTCAACTTATTCAAATCAAGTCTACGATATAAAGAGAGAGGCATAACACTAACACCGGCTCCAAGATCACATAAAGCAGTTTTAACATAATTTCTTTTAATGGAGCATGGTATAATGGGTACTCCCGGATCTCCAAGTTTCTTTGGTATTCCACCCTTAAAAGTATAATTAGCAAGCATGGTGGAAATTTCAGCTTCTGATATCTTTCTTTTATTTGTAACAATATCTTTCATGTACTTAGCATAAGGATTCATTTTAAGCATATCAGTTAATCGCATACGCAAAAAGATAGGTCTAATCATTTCAGCAAAGCGCTCAAAATCCTCATCATCCTTTTTCTTGGATGGTTTGGGAGGAAAAGGCATGGGTTTCTGAACCCAAGGCTCTCTTTCCTTACCATGTTTCCTAGCAACAAAGTCTTTCTTATCAAAACGTTGATTCTTTGATTGTGGGTTATCAAGATCAACAGTAGGTTCAATTTCTATATCATTATCATTACTAGGTTGAGCATCATCATGAACATTATCATTAACATTATCACTGGTTTCAGGTTCATTACCTGATTGTGTTTTAGCATCAGAGATAGAAATATCATTTGGATTCTTAGGTGTTTCAGTAATAGGTTCATTAGAAGCATGCAAAGTCCTATCATTTTTATTTTTCTTCCTATTAGAAGGACTAGGTGCATCCACATTATTTCTCTGAGAATCTTGCTCAATTCTCTTAGGGTGGCCTTCAGGATACAAAGGTTTCTGAGTCATTCTACCACCTCTAGTCATAACTCTAACAGCGTCATCATTATTCTTACTATTCAATTCATTGAGCAAATCATTTTGAGCTTTAAGTACCTGTTCTACTTGAGTAGTAACCATAGAAGCATGTCTACTAATAAGTTTAAGTTCACCTTTAACATTAGCCATATAATCACCCAAGTGTTCAAGCATATTTGAATTGTATTTAAATTGTCTACCAAAATAAGCATTAAAGTCTTTTTGCTAAGCCATAAATTTATCGAACTCATCTAAGCATGGGCTAGCAAACTTAGTAAATGGGATTTCAGCTTTATCATATCTATAGAGAGAATTTACCTTTACTACCTTGTCGGTTTATCAAAACCATGTGTTTCTTCGATAGGTAATTGATTAAGATCATATGTTTCTTCAACAGGCGGTAAATTAAGACCGTGTATTTCTTCAATAGGAGGTAAATTCTTAACATCTTCAGCTTTAATACCTTTTTCTTTCATAGATTTCTTTTCCTCTTCATATCTTCAGGACTGGGAAATAGAACACCCCTCTTCTTCGGAGTTGGTTCAGGAAGTGTCCAATTATTTTCATTTGTCAATATATTATTCAATAGAATTTCAGCTTCATCCGGCGTTCTTTCCCTGAAAACAGAACCAGCACAACTATCCAGGCAATCTCTGGAGGCATCGGTTAGTTCATTATAAAAGATATCAAGTATTTCATTTTTCTTAAGAGGATGATCAGGCAAAGCATTAAGTAATTGGAGAAGCCTCCCCAAGCTTGTGGGAGACTCTCTTCTTCAATTTGCACAAAATTATATATATATATCCCTTAAAGCAGCTTGTTTCTTATGAGCAGGGAAATATTTAGTAGAGAAGTAATAAATCATATCCTGGGGACTACGCACACAACCAGGATCAAGAGAATTAAACCATATCTTAGCATCACCCTTTAACGAGAACGGAAATATTTTAAGGATATAAAAGTAGCAAGTTCTCTCATCATTAGTGAACAAGGTGGCTATATCATTTAATTTAGTAAGATTTGCCACAACAGTTTCAGATTCATAACCATGAAAAGGATCAGATTCAACCAAAGTAATTATATCAGGATCAACAGAGAATTCATAATCCTTATTAGTAACAAAGATAGGTGAAGTAGCAAAAGCAAGGTCAGGTTTCATCCTAGCATTAAGAGATTGCTTATTCCATTTAGCTAATAACCTTTTAAGTTCATAACTATCTTTGCAAGCTAAAATAGCTAAAGAAGCATCTTTATCAAAAGCATAACCCTTAGGAATAACGGGCAAGTCTTCATCATCACTTTCATCAGTATTATCAGATTCAATATTTTCATTCTCTCTAGCCCTAGCAAGTTGTTCATCAAGAAATTCACCAAGTGGCACAGTAGTATCAAGCATAGAAGTAGTTTCATCATAAGTATCATGCATAGCAGAAGTGGCATCATCAATATCATGCGACATATCAGAACGAATAGCAGAAGCAGGTTTAGGTGTCGCAAGCTTACTCAAAACAGAAGGTGAATCAAGTGCGGAGCTAGATGGCAGTTCCTTACCTCCCCTCGTAGTTGAGGGATAAATCTTGGTTTTTGGATCTCTCAAGTTCTTCATAATGATAAGCAGATATAAATCCCAAGTAACTCAAAGAATAGAGCTATGCTCCCCGGCAACGGCGCCAGAAAATAGTCTTGATAGCCCACAAGTATAGGGGTTCGCAACAGTTTTCGAGGGTAGAGTATTCAACCCAAATTTATTGATTCGACACAAGGGGAGCCAAAGAATATTCTCAAGTATTAGCAGCTGAGTTGTCAATTCAACCACACCTGGAAACTTAATATCTACAACAAAGTATTTAGTAGCAAAGTAATATGATAGTAGTGGTAACGGTAGCAAAAGGTAACAGTAGCAAAAGTAATGTTTTTGGTATTTTGTAATGACGATAGCAATAGCAACGGAAAAGTAAATAAGCGAAGAACATATATGGAAAGCTCGTAGGCAATGGATCGGTGATGGAGAATTATGCCGGATGCGGTTCATCATGTAACAGTCATAACCTAGGGTGACACAGAAGTAGCTCCAATTCATCAATGTAATGTAGGCATGTATTCCGAATATAGTCATACGTGCTTATGGAAAAGAACTTGCATGACATCTTTTGTCCTACCCTCCCGTGGCAGCGGGGTCCTAATGGTAACTAAGGGATATTAATGCCTCATTTTAATAGAGTACCGGAACAAAGCATTAGCACATAGTGAATACATGAACTCCTCAAACTATGGTCATCACCGGTAAGTATCCCGATTATTGTCACTTCAGGGTTAACGGATCATAACACATAATAGGTGACTATAGACTTGCAAGATAGGATCAAGAACTCTCATATATTGATGAAAACATAATAGGTTCAGATCTGAAATCATGGCACTCGGGCCCTAGTGACAAGCATTAAGCATAGCAAAGTCATAGCAACATCAATCTCAGAACATAGTGGATACTAGGGATCAAACCCTAACAAAACTAACTCGATTACATGATAGATCTCATCCAACACATCACCGTCCAGCAAGCCTACGATGGAATTACTCACGCACGGCGGTGAGCATCATGAAATTGGTGATGGAGGAAGGTTGATGATGACGATGGCGATGGATTCCTCTCTATGGAGCCCCAAACGGACTCCAGATCAGCCCTCCCGAGAGGTTTTAGGGCTTGGCGGGGGCTCCGTATCGTAAAACGTGATGAATCTTTCTCTCTGGTTTTTTTCTCCGCAAAAGAAAATATATAGAGTTGGAGTTGAGGTCGGAGGAGCTCCAGGGGGCCCACGAGGTAGGGGGCGCGCCCTAGGGGGGCAGGCGCGCCCCCACCCTCGTGGACAGGTGGTGGGCCCCTGGTCTTCATCTTTTGCAAGGATTTTTTATTATTTCCAAAAAGATGTTCCGTGAAGTTTCAGGTCATTCCGAGAACTTTTGTTTCTGCACATAAATAACACCGTGGTAATTCTGCTGAAAACAGCGTCAGTCCGGGTTAGTTCCATTCAAATCATGCAAGTGAGAGTCCAAAACAAGGGCAAAAGTGTTTGGAAAAGTAGATACGACGGAGACGTATCACAGCGCCACGCGGAGCCATCGCCGCGTCCGACGAAGGGGAATAAGGTTTTCACCTGGAACACTGACAGGGGAAGCAACTGCGACGACATCCTCAAGAGGAGAGTGGAACCCACATGCGTCGTCGTCGTCCGTGCCGAAGCATAGAGCTTTCGCCTAGTTGCGCCCACCAGCCAAACATGTGCTAAGCCGGTCACCGCGGTGTAGCCAAGAACTCCAAAACCAGAACTAGGCACCTCCTCAGTCGTGACGGAGAAGACAACAGAGCCTCCCAATGCCTCATCCCTCGCCGTCCGCACGACCGAGAAACGCAACCACCACCGCTACCTAGAGACTTGCCGGAGAGCCCACCGAATAGCCCACCCCCAGTGGTCGCCGCCCCAGCATCCCACGCCATCCGCACGACCGAGAAACTCAACCATCATCGCTACCTAGAGACCCGCCGGAGAGCCCACCGAGTAGCCCACCGCCAGTGGCCGCCGCCCCGGCATCCATCGCCGTCCGCACGACCGAGAAACGCAACCACCACCGCTACCCAGAGATCCGCAGGAGAGCCCACCGAGGAGCCCACTCCCAGTGGCCGCCGCCTCGGCATCCCCCGCCATCCGCACGACCAAGAAACGCAACCACCACCGCTACCCAGAGACCCACAGGAGAGCCCACCGAGCAGCCCACCCCCAGTGGTCGTCACCCCGGCATCCCTCGCCGTCTGCACGACCGAGAAACGCAACCACCACCACTACCCAGAGACCCGCCGGAGAACCCACCGAGTAGCCCACCCCCAGTGGCTGCCACCCCGGCATCCCTCGCCATCCGCACTACCGAAAAACGCAACCACCACCGCTACCCAGAGACACGCCGGAGAGCCCACCGAGTAGCCCACCCCCAGTGGCCGCCGCCCCGACATCCCTCTCCATCCGCACTACCGAAAAACGCAACCACCACCGCTACCCAGAGACCCGCCGGAGAGCCCACCCCCAGTGGCCGCCGCCCGGCATCCCTCGCCATCTGCACGACCGAGAAACACAACCACCACCGCTACCCAGAGACCCGCCGGAGAGCCCACCGAGTAGCCCATCCCCCGTGGCCGTCGCCTCGGCATCCCTCTCCGAACAACTCCTTGACACTACAACACGTAAACGCCACTACCAGGCCAGGAAGCAACCACCTCCCAGCTAACCCACAGGGTCCCACAACACAGTCGGACGGAGGGGGCCCATAGCCGGGCAGCACCACCACCACAGTTGCCCAGCGACTGAGCACTAGGTCGTAGGATTGGAGAAAGCCTGGACTGGGTAGGGGACCTCGCATCCACACATCTGGACCCGCGCCACCATCCATCTGCCAGCAACACCTCGGGAGAGCGGCAGCAGCCAGTGCCCCGTCCACAGGGAGCCGCCCGGACATCGTCAGCTCCAGACGCCGGCAGCCTTGGACGCACCTACAACGGCCACCTCCACGTCTCCAGACCTGCTCTAGTCCCCCACCGTAAACCAACCACGGGCCGCCATCGTGCCTGCCTTCCTCGTCCACGCGCCTGTAGAGAGCCGCGGAGCCCCGGCCACCATCGAGTGCCGGCACCCTCGTCCCCACACCCAAAGTCGACGGCCTACCACTGCCAGCGAAGCTGCAGCCGCCGCCTGGAGTCGGGTGCCAGATATGACAAAGACCCAGGACCACTCCATGCCCGCAAATCCCACCTGCCGCCGTCACCGGGCGAAGGTCCGCCGCACCGCCAAGTCCCACCCAAGCGCGGTGTCCCGACCAACCAAACCTGGCCCGCACCAAGCCCCATGCGCGGGGAGACGAGGAGGCCTGCCGCCGCTGGCGGCGGCGGGGGTGGAGAGAAGGATAGACGGGGGAAGGGGGGCACGGCCTGCGGCTAGGGTTCCCCTGTCGCTCGCGGGAGCAATCGAGGGAGGAGGGAAAAAATGATATCTCTCCCACCTCAAATCAATACAAGCCATGCGAATAAAAACCTACGTATAACGTACATGTCCAGCTACTCATAGTCGAAGATGTCAATGATCTACTGATTTATGGTTGCACCGATCTTAAACCGTGGTAGATCAGGTCCCAGTCTAGTACGGTTTCTTTTTTTTTCTTGCTGGAGAGAGAAAGAGAGAGGGAGTCTCCTTGCCGACAGAACCGTGGTAGATCTTAGAAGTGTTAAAGCGGTGGGCGGGTGGGGGTGGCAGAAGAGTGTAAAACATGTAGGAAGATGCTCGTTGCCTCCTTGCCGACAACTCCCAGACGATGCGACCACTGTTACTCCGACCCCGTGATCCTACTTTTACTGCTGCTCCACGCAAGGGCGCGCTTGTTTGTTTGATTGATGATGCGAAAACCAAGAGGAAAAAGGATAAAGATGCTTTTGCCTCGATCGTCTGCGGAGTGATGATGCTCGGCTCCTGCACTCATCCGCGTGCCCGCCTCAAACGAAGCTGTGTGCTGCATGCACATGCACTCGAGAAGAAGACAATGGCCCCACCATCACACGCATGCACATTATTATATCTATCTACCCAAATCCTAAAAAGTGGTCGGATGCTCGTTTGCTCGCGCGAGCACACACCCTGAGAGCCGTCCGATCGCAACACGCACGCGGGATCGTGACCCAGGGTTCACCACTACACCCACTCCTCGGTGCTGTTCCCCCAATCCCTTCTCCCCCGCACATCTCGCTCGGTCGTCGTGGGTTGCATCGCCGCCGCAGAAATTGGAGCGCCCGCCGGCTGCCGCACAGGTCGCGGGTGGTGGTTGAGCGCGCGCGGGGCGGAGGCGCGAGAGGCTGCGGTGGTGCGCGCGAGGACTGCAGAAGAGAGGTGGAACGGGTGAAGGTCGCCGCGGTGCTCTGTCTCCAATCCGCCAAGGGGTGCGGGGTGAAGGTCGCCGGCGACACTGCGTTTCCGGCGAGGGGACTCGCCACGGAATTTCTGAGGTAAGAATCACGTTGTTCCCCGCCCTTTTTTCACGGTTCCATTTCTGCTCGGGGATAGTGGTGGCCCTAGTTCGTTGATGCGTTTAGGATTCATGGGCACAGGGAGGGGTAGAGGTGATCATGCGCGCAAGAGGGGAGGCCCTAGTTCATTGTTGTCCCTTCCCAAACATTTTTCCGAGCCCAGTGGGCGGATCCGTTTGTGTGCATCTCGTGTTAATTCAGTTGAATTGAGTATGTGATTTGCCTGAGATTTGTGCAGGAGTTGCCTGACTCATGTCTATTTTTCATGTTAATTTAGTTGCTTGGAGATTTTGGGATTTTGCCTAAGATTTGTGTAGGAGTTGCCTGACTCATGTTAATTTGAGTTGCTACGAGATTGTGTAGATTTTTTGTTGTTGGTGGGATTGATGAGTTGCTTCAAGTTTGTTAGGGGTTGCCTAACTAACGTTAATTGAGTTACCGAATCTAGAGAGGCTGGGGAGTTTGGGGAGTCTTCGGACAAGAGTGCCCATGTTAATTTGAGTTGCCAATAAGATGTGGATTTTTGGCAGGTTAATCCATGTTGTGTGAGGTTATTTTTTTGTGTAGAAATTTTCCATAAGTCAATATATGAGTTGCCTTGACTTTGTGATCCATAATTCATGGTAATTCATATTTGTGTTTGCTAAAGTGTTGAGTACCAGGGGGTGGGGTGTGGGTGTCTGGTCTGTTTTGTCACTTTTTTATTTGTTGCTTAAGTCATTTTTAGATTTTGGGATTGAGGTAGGATGGCACATCAGCAAGCTCTAACAAGTTTTTGAGCCATGAAACAGGCAAATATAGTGCTATAAGCAGATAAGTTTTCATCAAGCAGAAGAAATTGTATATGTGGCTAATAATTTTTATATTTTTTTTCATTTCCCTGATATCCTTTTGTGTTTTTGCAGCATCAACAATGTCTGAGACAAGCAAAAAAAAAGTGACGGTCAGGTCGCACAAGCAACCCAACAGGGTGTAGATGAAATAGAGGTAACCGCTTTTTCTCGGGCTGAAATAAAACAGGTGGCAGGGGTGGCACAGGGGCGGTGTTGTTCCTTTTTTTACTAGTGTTTTTTCAAGATGAATATGGGGGTGGGACGGGGCGGTGGTGTTGTCATGTTCGAGTTATGCGACTATTTTTAACTAAACAAACAAGCATCATTTTTTTTCAGCGCAGGTACGCCCACCACAGCAACAAAACACGCCGGTAATTGTCTACAAGTGTATGCGCACTAAAGAGATCATCTATCGCGGGAAGCGCCCATCATACATAGATAGTAATACCAGTGCACCATATGCTGATTTAGAAGGCAAGGATATCATGCAAGAGGAGGAATCCAAGCCAAAACGGCGGAGGACATGCAAAAACGAGGTAAATATGCGTAAATTTAGTAGTTTCCACCGCCCTTTTTTTTTGCTAAGGCTGGATGATCATGAGTTTTCCAAGTTATGTATCATGTGATGTGAATGCGTGGCAACTTAGTAAAAAAAATCTCGAAAGCATCATGCGTAAGCAAGTTCAGTATTGGAGGCCTCGGATGAGTGATGTTTTTGTTATTTTTTGGTGCGCATTGGAAGGCTATTTGCCTGGATTTTTGGTTTTACTTGCTTGGAATTGGTATGTGAGTTGCCAGTATCCGAGAGACGATATCCAGAAAGTCATCTGAATGCACTCTTTTTCGTTTTGTGCAGTAGGAACTAATGGATGGATCAACCAAAAAGGGCATTCAAGAAGATCATCATGCAGTTAATCGTGATGCTGATCCCTCGCATGCGATTGAATATCATCAAGAGGTGTGTCAGAAAAAAGATTCAATAAACTTGTTGTGTGTTCTTTTAACTTGTTGCATGTTCTTTTTGCAGTGCTAGAGAAGCACACCCTTTATTGGGTACCAGCATCGGGGAAGAAAGAAGATTGATGCCCGTGGCAACTGTCCGCTAGACATCAACAACAATCTGATTGTTTCCACAGATGGTGATGGAAATGTTGAGAAAGGCACTGCTGTGGAACAACCACCAAAAGCAAAACGTCAAAAGACCGGATCTAACGAGGTAATACACAGTCGCTTCACTTTTGATCAACACTTGCCCAAGTTCTGCTGTCAAGTTGCCTAACTGTCCAGGAAATACACATGTTTCATCTGTTGTTGTATTTTTCTTCTAGGATAAGAGAAACAAGGCATCTCCTGTAAGGCTTTCCAAGCTGAACAAACTTCTTGTACCTGTTCAACAAGGCCAAGCTCAAGTCACTTTCAGTCAATTTCTGACACCAGGTACCATAAATCCATCTCTATATGAAAACAGTTGTTGCATAGTAGTAATCCTTTCTTGCCTAACATTATTTTTCTTCAACCAGCTTTTTTTACATTCATTTCTTTCTTGCTTAATCATGACATGTAAGTTGCCTAAACATATCACCAAAGTTGCCGAAAACACCTGAAATTTTGCTTCAGAAGAATACCCATGCCAGTTTCATGTTTGATTCACAATACTACTGAATTTGCATGAAACAAGCCCTAAAACTTTGCCTACCATTGTTTTCTTGCAACCAGTTTTTTTACACATCATTTTCGTCCTTTGCTTAAACATAACATGTAAGTTGCCTAAAACATAGCACTTATCTGGCTAAAAACATCTGGAGTTTTGCTTCATAATAACCATATCAATATTTCTTGCTTCACATTTGTCCTAATTTTGCCCAAACAAACCCTCAAACTTGCCTACCATTATTTTCCTTCAACCAGCCTTTTTTTACATTGACTCCCCACCCTTTTTGCTTAACCTTAACATGTAAGTTGCCTAACCATAACACTTAACTTGCTTAAAACAACCAGTCTTTGCACAATACTCCTGGATTTGTCCAAATAGGGCTTGAAGCTTGCCGAAACATCTACACACACACACACCTTGCTTACGATCTACAGTTGCTCAAAACAGGCCAAGCAAGTTGCTTTACCAGTAAACATACTTGTGTTTCTACCAACTTATTAAGCAGAACAACAAACCCATCAAATCAATTAGGCAGAAAATCTAACATTTGCAGCAATTAACAGCACCTGTGCAACTTTGTATTTCTGTTTTTCATCCAGTACATGCTCTTACACATTTTTTTTCAAAATGCAGCCTTATACAGATCGTGGGGAAAGAGAAAGGGAGGCTTGTGTTCTTCAGTAACCCAGGGGACAGGGATGAAAGAAGCACACGACCATGGGGCAAAGTGAAAGCTAAATCTGACCTTTTTTGTGCTTCTTCTACCCTTAGTCAATATGAATTGCCTGGAGAACAAATCCTAAACCAGCCACCATTGGAGGATTGTGGAGAGTTTTCTGGATCTGGGAGTTGTCCCTTTGTGGCTTGGGAGAGAGAAGAAGATGGGGCTGGGCGATTTGGTGGGGAGAAAAGGAGACGCACAAGGGGTGGAGGAGGGAAACACGTGGGGGAGGGAGGATCAGGTGAGTTCCGTGGCTCGATGGTTGGGTGCAAGGAATCGGGAGCGGGGGCCAGGTACTTTTCTATTCTGGATAGGAGGGACAGAAAATTACTATTTTGGCAGGGCTGCAAGGGAACGCTAGGGAGCAGCCGGCTGCTCCCTAGACGCGTCCATCTATCTATATCTATCTATCTATCTATCTATCTATCTATCTATATACCTATACCTATACCTATACCTACCTATACTAATTATAGACTCCCTAAAAAATCCCATGTTAATCAATAATTAAGAGCCGTTAATCTCGTGGAACCTAATTATTACGGTCTAGATCTTCCGCATTTTTCCTGGGTTCATGAGAAAAGAAAAACTGATTTTTGGACTGGTCACGAGATTATTGTGTGAGTTGTACTCACTTTGGACTCTCCATGTTGGACTCTCCACGTTTCCTCAAAAAGAAAAAAAGAAAAAAAATCTGATCGTTCTCTCTATTGCTTCTAAACCATCCCAGGTTGTAGGCTGCTAGAGATTACGATACAATCTACCATATAATTTTGGGCTGAAGGAAAAAAAGTCACGTATATCTCCTTCACGACCTAAATTTCTCAATCTCCCACATGAAAAAAACTGTCACGTAAGCATCTCTCTCTCTCTCGTGACTGTTTTGAGGGAAAAATAGATAACGACCCATGCCAAAGACCTTTTTAAAGAGCCTCCTTAATCCTTCCTAAAAAAATAGGATCCACGTTCGTTTTGTTGGAAAAAAAGGGGAACCCAAGACGATTCCCTCCGTGTTACCTCCGATCTCCTCGACGCCAGTTCAACTTATCCTCGCTAACCCATACCTCTCGATCTTCCCTGGCACCCAGCCACGCTCTCCTCCAAGAGAAAAAAAAGGATTTATGGTCTCATCTAAACGATGACCATGCCTATATCCCCCTCAAGAAAACTATGGCTGACTTCGTTTCTCGGCCCCATGGCTTCTGCGTTTTTTTATCTTTCTGCGAGACCGATCTATTTTTCTCTCGCCGCCGGAAATTTCTCATGGCGGCGCATGACTCCCATGTGCTAGATGTAAGGACGCTTTCTTTTATCTCCACACCACCGTGAATTCATCGTTGCAGCACACAGCCGCCACTTCGTCGAGAAAGTGGAGGTTGCTTAGGAACATGGAAGAGATGCCATCAGGGGGCGGCGCTGAAACTTCATGGCGGCAGAGGAAGATTACATGAATCGTTCAAGCATAGGACTAGCTACATGCTGAGACACGCACCACACACATATACTGCAGGCGGTTGGACATGGGCATGCCCATCGACGATTTAGACGAATACGAGATCGACCTGATATTGAGGTACTGTTCCAGCCAACAATCTATTTACACTCTTCCGGTCCTTTCCTATGCACGTAGGGATCCAATTATTTTTTTCTGTTTGGCAATGCACTCTAACTGTTCGTTGAATTGTTGAAGTGCCAAGACTTGAATTCCTATAGCAGAGTTTTCCTCAGGAATTTGTAGCATATGAAGTAATAGTAGGATATATACACTATTATGTCCTTTGGGCATGTAATCTTTTTTAGTACATAGTGTGTTTGTTACTAATTTGGAACTGTCTTTCATGTACTGGCTAACAAAACTGCATTTGTATCACATTGGTTGCTTTACATTAGGTCGCTGATTACCTGTTAGTTTCCTAGAATACTCGCTCATGAAGATCCACTCATGCATACATCAAGGCAGAGTTGCTTCAGTCTCCCTACTCCATGCCATGGGGATTAACCATTGCAGCGCCCAACTGTACATGTCTCAGTCCCCAACTAATGGAAACAGTTTGGTGCAGGCAGGGCCGTATATGAGCATGTGCAACAGGAGCGACCGAACAGGGCCCCCGGCACCAGAGGGGCCCCATTTTTTTGTTAATCAAAGTATTAATTGAACTGTTTAAAATATTTTACAGCAAGCCACTCTACCCATTTCTCTCTAATCACGATCCATCAGTTCCTCTCAGCTCTTTCAATCTCACAGCTCTTCCAAAATAGCATAGTACAGCTAAAAAAAGTAGATTAGGTGTGTGCTATGTACATGTCTTTAAAACTTCTGCTTCCAACTGGTGTATTTTCTTGTGAAAAACTACACTGGCTGACAAAAATATTATTGTTTTTCTTTCACACATAGTGCCTAATTTTGATTTGTACAGGGCCTTCGATTTCCTCGGTACAGCCCTGGGTGCAGGCATGTAGCTGACTCCAAGCATATATTGTTGCTCTTGCCTATTACTCTCTCACGAGGAACATGCTTTCCCTGCGATTATTTGCCGGCTGCAGAATGTGGACATGTATGTAGAAAGGCTCGATCCAAGAATCAGTTGATGGGCGATGCTGTAATTAGTCAGCAGCAACGTCCACCTGTACATGTACGCCGGCTGCAAAGGCAGGCAGGTGGATTGATTCCGGTGTAAAGGAAAAGGAGCCTCGGCCCTCGGCAGCAAATGCATAGGGCAACCAGGTGAAGCTATGTTTCGTTTTCTAAGTTGACCCACATATTTATTCCTTTTGGTTATTTCAACCTCTCCCTCACGTCCAATAGGTATGTACCGTGCATTCATCCTTCGTATATATGAAAACCTTGAAAAAATATCTTCTCTAAATATCTTCATTAGATTTACTATTCACTTAATTGATAGTTAGATGATAATTAATTGGCATCAATGATGAATTCAGATTTTGATTCATTGTATGTATTCTTAAGATTATAAAGGATTTTACTCCTCCAGTTTAGTTTTGGCATCATGTATTTAAATAAAGTACTCCCTCCGTACCAAAATATTGACTATTGCTCCAGTTCTTTATAGTTTCTTGGCTTTTACTTGCTTTGACGTCTGTTATGCAGATGAATTGACATGGGGGTGCTAAAACAGAACCAGATGGCAAGGCAAGGATTACACAGGTCCTATAGAAAGACGACCCCCATGTTGGCTCGCCAAAATCATACTTGGAAGCGACACCAATGGTAGCACTAAATTAATATATGCCACCGAGCATGGAGCAGTAGCCTTCCAGAGTCAAATATATGCTCTCACATTTACATTCACTTGGAAAAAATTATGTGCTAAGCTCCACAGGATTTTTTCATGATGCAAACATATAAATACATGTTCATAAGTCAGGAGGAAATCCTTCTCACTGAGAAACAATTTCTATTTGCAGTTGTTGTACTAATCACTATTACTTCCTTAATAAGTCGTTCAAATAAATCGGATCTGACTCTAAATTGCAGATTACAATATTTTATCATATGTAGGTTAAATATAAAATCTCCCTAGCTCGGTTATGATACCATTGTACTATCCTAACAAGTAAGGAAATCACCTTTAAAGATTCTCAGGTTGAGGACCTGAACATATAGGAGTGCTTGGCAATGTCTATGTGCTGGGCAGAGAAACACGCTGCCCAATCCATCGATCTGATGCCAATGCTAGCATGTTCGGCTACACCTACAAGTTTGCTTGGATTATTATCTGGTGCGTTATTAAGTTGCTATTTTTGTACTTGCAAATATTTATCCTTTTTTGTCATTTAGATAAATTTATCTTTTTGGATTACAAAACTGCAGTATATTTAGCTATGTGCTCCTAATTAAATTTGTTCCTTTAGCTTCTATCTTATTTCAGTCTTGGGTGCACTGGAAGATCACTATAGATATACTTTTTTCCTGATTATTCTGGCCATAAGTTTTGTGGTGTACTATTTTGTTATAAGATGGTTTGCAATTTTGATGCATTGCTAATGCTACCTTTTTACATTTCGTTTCCACAAATAGCCCTTAAATTTTTGTTATGATAGATGATTGGTTTTCTGCCAGTACATTTTGTCAATCATTTACTTGATAATAACCTGTCAAAATAGTTGAATTTCATAATTTTCTAGCAAGTATAATTACCTAATGTATTCTTCAAATATAATTTAAATGTATTTAAATCATCAGGTTGTATCGACTATGGAGATCTGGATGCTATAGGTGCATAGAATTATGTTGGTATAAACTAATGTCTGCTTTGCTTTTCTACAGAACCTTTTGCTTATATCTGATATACTTGAGATGTTAAAGAAATGAACATGTGGAATAACCTGATAATTTTTTATTGTGGTGAACAGCGCAATGCTTACCTGCGTCAATACGATTAAATTAGGTGCAATGAAGCCAATTTTGACGTATCTTCCAGTCACGGGCACGGACAATGAACAACAATAAATGAAATAAACTGCTAAAGTAGAACATTATGGTCACCCTCAAATGCAGCATGGTCATATTCGGCCAGGTTAATAAGCTTTCAGAGCACTAGAGTAAACATGCATCGCTTTACTAATTTCTGGTGTTCTTTTCACATACACATTTTTCATGAATTTACTAGCACTGTTCATCATACATCTGCATAAAAAATGAAGTATTTAGCTTATGATGGTCTGTGCTAAGTAGTAGTGAAAACATTGGCAAAAAAGGAAGGTTTGCATTAGACAGTCCAATTAGGGGTTTTAATTTCTGAGGATTAGGGTACCCTCCAACCGTCAATAGTTCAATCAAATGAAATAAAAGTTTCAAATTTAGTTAATGTGATATTCTCATTTCCAGGTGATTTGTAGTTAATAATGGACAGGGTTTGGTAAAGATATTGCTATCATACTGCTGTTACTTAGGTTTCCGTTGCTCATTTGTACCGCCAAAAAGGACAATAAACGAGGTGTATGATATAAAATCACGTGTTGAAATGTTTCAAGTTATTGCTTGATTTTTTATAATAGGTCGACTGTTTCCTTGAAGTCATATATGATCCAATGGCTCTTAATGTATTATGTTCGTTTTGATTTGCATATTGGAAATTCATGCTCTACAAACTATTTGTCGGTTCTCTACTATTTTTATTTTCTATTTTTTTGTACCTAATAAGGTTAAGTAAAACAGTGATGACTAAGTTAAGGCTCTTGCAACACATTGGAGAGTGCAACAATTCACTTAAAATCGGATCAATATATTAATGCTAGCTACTTTTGCAATCGTAGATGAGAATGGATTTTTTCCTATGACATTTTCTAACACGACTAATGAATATGTGATATAGTGTACATCCACGGTTGTATTATTTTTCTAAAAAAATATTATGATTTTTTTATTTTTCAATATTTCAAATATGTCAACACCCATGTATATAATATACTATTAATATCTCCACACATTTGCAAAATGACTAGCATTAATAAGTTAAATAAAAGATTCCTCGCACTAAAGCGGCTCTCCTCTCCTCTCCTCCCCTCTCCTGACGTAAGTTTCTCCAATGCAAAAGTAGATCGGGCAGTGCAGCCGGATTGAGCCACATACATTGGCTCCTCCGCCACTGCACAGCACTGACACACGCACACACACACAGACAGAGCGAGAGATAGAGAGCAGGCCGGGAAGAAGGGAAACGGAGCTCGGCCTGTTCTTCGCCGGGAAGGGCCGGCACCGTCGCCGTCTCTGACACACACAATCACACACACACACACACACACACACACACACACACACACATATATATATATATAGAGAGAGAGAGATAGAGAGAGGCCTGCTGTTCGGCGGGGGCGTTCCTGTTCCGGTGCATACGGCCTAGCAGAGCCATGGAAGGAGCTCCCGTCACCGCAGCCACGGGGGCTTTGGGGCCCGTCGTGGCGAAGCTGGGTGCTCTGCTGGGCAGCGGATACAAGCTTCGGCGCCGGACTCGCAAGGACGTCAAGGTCATCAGATCCAAGCTCAAGCCTGTGCACTCCATCCTTTGGGCGGCATGGGAGAGGGAGGATCTCGATGCGGAATCCAAGGACTTGAAGAAGGAAGCGTTGGATCTCGCCGACGATATGCACGACGCCATCGACGACTTCATCCTCACCATGGAGCCGAGCCGTAGAAACAAGCGCTTGGTAGAGAGGAAGATTGAAGCCAGCTCCCCTTTCCAAGATTTCAAGACAAGAGTAGATGAAGTGTCGGGCCACTGCCACAGCAAGTGGAAGTGGGACAAGAACAAATGTGGCTTCTCCAGCTTATTTTCAAGAAAAAATGCCAAATCCAGCAGCCCCAGCAATCTACCTCATCCTCGAGCTCCATTTGTCCTCAAGGATGAGTCGGAGATCATTGGAATGGACGCATGGAGGGATGAAATCATCAGATACCTGGTAGGAGAAGAACAGCGTCTCAAAATGGCATCCATTGATGGAATGGCCGGTGTGGGGAAAACAACACTTACTAGCCTTGTTTATGGGGACGAGGAGATTGGAAATAGGTTCCAATTCCAGGCTTTTGTGTCCGTCACTCCAACTCCTAACATGAAGGAGGTTCTCACAATTATTCACCAACAAGTAGGAGCTCAACCACTTGCTGACAGTGAAGCAAGGACGGAGGAACAAATCATCCAGGCAATATCGAATTTCCTGGAGGACAAAAGGTGCGCAGATCTATGAAAAGTTTTTTTGTTAATTAATGTCTTCTCACATGTGCACTGTGAGGGTCAGGATTTCAAATTTAGATCATCTACCAACTAAATCTGGTCAATCTGTCTACTAACTATCTTGTGCATCCAACTTGCCTAGGTACCTAGTAATAGTTGATGACATATGGCATCGTGGAGAATGGGACATCATCAGGAGGTCTTTTCCAGAAAATAATCTGGGCAGTAGAATTGTCATCACAACTCGTATTGCTTCTGTACAAGGAGATGATTTGGATAATAGCAAGCTCAACATCAGAATGAATCCTGAATGGAATTCTGAAAAGGAAAGATGGCTCTACAGAATTGATGAGGAAGATATCGCTGCTCGGATGAAGCCTGACACGGTTGGACAAGGCTTTGACTGTGACCATCCTATTGTGAGCATGTGTGGTGGAGTTCCGTTAGCACTACTTTGCATGCTTTCAGCAATGGCAATGGTCGGAGAGCAACAAGAACAACTAGGGGTACATGTAAAGGCATGTGATGTGCAAGATATGATTGAGAAGCAAGTTAACCAAAGTGGAATTCAGAAAACTCCAGGGTTTGAACCGTTGGTACAGAGTTTGCAGCTTGGCTATGTCGATCTTCCTCACCATATGTTGAAGACCTGCCTATTGTACTGCAGTGTATACCCTGAGAATTACCCTTTTCACATGAATGATTTGGTCATGAGATGGGTCGCTGAAGGATTTATTTATAAAGAGGATACAGGGAAAGGTTATCTCGAAGAGCTTAGCAACAGGGGATTTATGTTTCGTCTGAAGGATTCATGGGGCATGCCCTACTACCAAATGAACCCGATGATGTGGAATTTCCTTAGATGGAAATCATGTGAAGATAATTTCATTAGTTGCAGTTCCGACATCACACTGCCATATGCATGTCGCATCCATCGGCTATGTATTGACGATTATCTAGTTGATGGCGGTGAGGTGCAGGTGGTGGATACCTTGTTGGAACTGGATTGGTCCCAGATTCGATCTCTTGTTGTTTTTGAAGGTGCTAAGAGATGTGTCCCTTTTGAGAGATTGGAACGTATGCGCGTGCTGGATCTTCAATATCACCATCAATATCTTGATTTTGAAAAGTTACGTTTGAGTTCTTTTGTGGATTTTGTATTCAATGCCCTTGGAAATCAGCATGTGAAGGATATATGTGGGCTGCTCTCTATGAGGCACATATTCGGCCTAGAAGGGACAGGAATCAGTGAGATACCACCGGAAATAGCGAGGCTGCATCATCTGGAGACTTTGTAGATAAGATTGACATGGATCACAGAGTTACCCTGTGAGATTGGAGACCTACAACAGTTGAAGACTCTGGTCGTGAGTTGCAACGCTGAGCTGGAAAAGCTGCCCAGGGAGATTGGGGGCCTGCAACATTTAGAGACTCTGGACCTGAGCTTTAGTAGGCTCACGGTGCTGCCACATGAGATCGGGAACCTCCAGAATTTGGAGAATCTGAACCTGCATGCCACCGAACTCAAAGAGCTGCCCCAGGAGATTGGGAAGTTGCAGCATTTAGAGACCTTGGAGCTGAGCGGCAACAGAGGGCTCAGTGGCTCACACAGCTGCCTCGTGAGATGGGCAAACTGCAGAATTTGAAGCAGATGCTCTTGTATAGAACAGGGGTGGTGAAGATACCAAGGGAAATTGGAAGGCTAAAGAATCTGGAGATTTTGGAACTAGGTGCGACCATCGGTGCTCTACCATGGGAAGCTAGTCAGCTTTTGAAATTGGAAGGAGTGCCGGAGTGCTTTCGCCAAGCCTGGAAAAATAGTGATCTTGTGTCTGAGCTAGCTGGGGAGATCCTGTCCATTCAAATGATTGCTTGGGACGGTGATAGGGGTGGCATAATCATTGGCAGAAAACACATGAGAATTCCATGGTGGATCAATGATCACTTCAACGACCTTGGTTCCTTGGATATCAGGATATGCAAACTGGAGGAGCGGGATCTCAAGATTCTGTGGGAGATGCCTAACCTGGATGACCTCCCTGAGAGATCCCATAGCCATCAGCGGTGAAGGGTTCCCAAGGCTCAAGAAACTGGTTGTTGACTGCCGCGTGCCACGAGTTGTCACCTTTCAGGAAGGAGCGATGCCCTTGGTGAGACATCTCTACTTTGAGTTCCAGTTCTACGGTGGCCCACCTCCACCTGCAAATAAGGACCCTCAACTGGGTATCAAACACCTCCGGAGCCTCTACCGGGTCGAATTTAAATGCAGCGGGAAATGGTATGAACGAGCAGCAGAGAGCAGCCCGTGCGTGAGCGCCATGATTGATGTGGTGAGGAAAGAAGCCCAGGAGCATCCCAACGGGATTCTCTTTCGTGTTACTGGCCGCCAATATGAGGAATTTCCAGCGAACAAGAGTGCACAGGCTTCCAGCAGTGGGACAAGCAAGATCGACGGCACTCCAAATAGTGGGAGGGGCGAGATCCAGGAGGAGGAGGAACAGACTTTTCCAGTGATCAAGGAGAGCGCAGAGGCTTCCAGCAGAGGGACGACTGGCGAGATGCAGGGGCAGGAGGAGGAGATTCAGGAAGAAGCGTGATTGGGTTTCTTGACGAGTATTGCTGAGGTAATAATACTCTTGCCTCTTTCCTTGTTTTATTTATTACCGCCACCACTTTAGTAGCTAACTAATGCACTTACTTGTAATTTGCAGGTTAGGCATCTCCCGATTTGCAGGTTGGTTGGTTGGTTGGTTAGTTATTTCATCGTCGTAATTAATGGTTGCCTCAAATCTATCTGCAACCATCTTCAACTATATATCTATATGGCTCTTTTTCTTCAGGCTTCCTCCATCTCATGCTAGCTAGCTGTTGCTTAATTTCCATTGTCATATGCAACAAAGGCTTCCAAGTTGATTTGGCCCTTCAAAGGCACCTGTATCTGTATGGCAGTGCAACACTTTGAAGGGCCCGGTATTGTCATGTAATTTAGTAGTAATCCCTTTGAAGGGAGCCAACAATTTTCTACTCTCATCTAGTAGTAGAGTAGGTTTTATCATGCACTTAATTGTTACCAAAACTCTCTTGTTATTATGTAATAATAAATGTAACGGTTTTTGTTGTTCGTTTGTAATCGAAAGGAGAGATTATTTATAGCTGGCTAACGCTCAAGCAGAATTATATTGTATATATACTATGCATGCGACCTAGGGGGAACCCTAGCCGCCGCCTTCGCTAGAGCCCCCCTCCTCCTCCCCACTCCCTCGCCGCCGCCTGATGGCACGGCTGGGCAAAGACCGGTCAGCGCCGGCGGCAGCGGGGATCTGTTTGTCCCCTCGCACGGTGGCCATGGAGCGACGCGAGGCTGCCGATCTAGGGAGGGGTGCTGGGTGACGGACATTGTGGCACGGCGGCTTGCCGGCGTTGGGGTGCAGCGGCGGGTCACTGCCGTACGACATGCGTCGTGGTGGTGGTGCACGCGACTTGGACGGGGACGACGTCTACATCTTCAGCGGTGGCACTCAAATCTGTCTCGGCATGGTGCGGGGCGCGGTTGACCTGGGTTGCGGGCGGGTGCCCCCTGCCATGGCGGTCCGCTGGTGGGGGTGGGCAGCAGTGGTGGTTCCTCTACTTGGGTTCTGGAGCTTCGGTCGGTGGCTGCTTCTGTTTGGTGGTGTCGGTGGCCAACGAGGGGATGTGTCATCGGTCGGCCAGTGGTGGCAGGGGCGATCCGGGGAGGGAGGCAGAGGGCCTCCGGTCCTTACCGTCGCCGATATCTGAAGGAGCCAGATAGGTCGTGACAGTGGCCCGGGTCCCCGGTGGTGCGGTGTGGTGGCTGTAAGTTGTAAGTGCATCTAGTGCCACCCCTAGTTGGTTTTGGAGTATTGACGACAAACCTAGTTGAGGGACTAATGTGTTTGTGAGAATTGCAGGATAACACAGGTAGAAGTCCCTCATTGGTTCGGTTTTACTACCAGAGATGACCCCTAAAAATGTATGAAGACATTGAAGTCAAAGGTGGAGATATTCACATTGAAGACTATGACAAGAGAAGACACTATATGAAGCCTATGGAGCTCGAAGACTTAGATCTTTCGTAGTTCTTTTTCTTTTGTGTTGAGTCATAGGAACCACCGTAGTGTTAAGTGGGGTCCAAGAGAACCAGTCAGAATGACTGAAGTGATGCCTAAACCAAAAACCTATGTCTTCGAGTGAAGACTATGGACTATGAGAGCGAATCTTGTGCAGAGTCGGACAAGTCAGCTTTGCTTGTAGCCCAAGTAAAGTTGTCGTGTGAGTTTGAAATCTGACCGTTGGAACACGTGTCAGTTCCTTAGTGACCCAGGGTCATTTCGGACAAATCAGGTCGGGTTGTCAAGTGGCTATAAATAGCCCACCCCCTACAACCATAAACGGTTGGCTGCTCAGATTGAAAGTACGGCTTTTGTCGTTTGAGAGCAACCCACCTCGAAGCCTTTGAGAGAGAATTGGGCATCACTTAAGTCTTCTTGTCTGTGTGATCTGAAGACTTATTACACTTGAAGACTGTGCATCCTCCAGCCGGTTAGGCGTCACGTTCTGAGCATCCAAGAGACATTGTGGATTGCCGGTGAACGAAGTCTGTGAAGGTTTGGCAGTCTACCTTGAAGACTTACCAGAGTGATTGGGCGAGGTCTATGTGACCTTAGCTCAAGGAGAATACGGTGAGGACTGGGTGTCCTGAGCTGCGTGTTCAGGACTGGGTGTCCGAGACTGTGTGTCCTAAGGTTTAAATACCTAGCCGCTCCAACCAGACGTACAGTTGTCACAGCAACTGGAACTGGTCCAACAAATCATTGTCTTCAACGAGTCACTGATTTCATCTTCACTTCACTTTACTTACTGTTACTCCTTATGAAGTCATTGTATGTTTGCACTATCATTTGTCTTCACTGAGTGACTGTGTGTTCTGTTTGGCTTCACAATATCTTCCTACGTGATCCTTACTACCTAGCTGCTATTAGTCTTTGTGCTTTCACTTTATTGAATACTTGACTATGGTTTGCCTAGTGTAGTCTACCTTCTGCTGCATGGTAATAGGTTTAATTTTATCGTTTGTCTTCAAAACTTCTATGTTCTGAAGACTTTCATAAAAGTCGCCTATTCACCCCCCCTCTAGTCGATATAATGCACTTTTAATTGGTATCAGAGCAAGGTGCTCCCTTGTTCTGTGTGATTCGGTTTAACCACCTGGAGTTTTAGCTATGTCGACTGCAGGGATAATTAAAGTCTTCGTTGCATGCCCCGTCTTCGTTGGAACTAAATATCCCTACTGGAAGAATAAGATGCGCATGCATCTTGAAGCCATTGACGTCGACCTATGGTATGTCGTCGAGAACGGCGTTCCCAAGGCTGGAGAAGGTGTCACTGCTGCTGATGTCAAGAAATTCGTTCAACTGGACTCTACTGCCAAGAATATCATCTGTAGTCATCTGACCAAAGGACAGTATGGCCGTGTGAGTGCTTTGAAGACATCCAAGCTGGTCTGGGACTGGCTCTCCAAGGTCAATGAAGGCATCTCAACCCAGAGAGATCAGAGAATCAGTGTCCTTCACAACCTCTTCAACTGCTTCAAGAGAAATGACAATGAGAATGTCCAGCACACATTTGACCGACTCACTGACATCACAAATGAGCTTCAAGCCCTCGGCGCCACTGAGATTACCAAACACGAAGTCGTCAAGACGCTGCTGAGATCACTTGATAGTTCGTTTGACATCCTGGCCCTGATGATTCAAGAACGTCCTGATTTCAAGACACTCGATCCGTCTGACATACTTGAGAGGCTCAACACACATGAGTTTCAGCTTTCGGAGATAAGAGATATCTACGATCCAAACTATGGGCGAACTCGTGCCTTGAAGGCAAAAGCGGTCTCCTCATCTGAAGAAGAATCTGACAGCAGTTCTGATGATCCTGAAGACATTGGAAGGGAACTTGCTATGCTTGTCAAGAAGTTCCAAAAATTCACCAAGAAGAAAGGCTTCAGAAAGTCTTCCCGATCAAGTTCAAGGAATGATGAAGCTCCTGCTCATGACTACAAGAAGAAAACATGTCACAAGTGCAAGAAACTTGGCCACTTCATCTCTGAGCGTCCACAGTGGGACAATGAGAACAAAAAGAAGAAGAAGAGCAAGGAATATGACTCTGACGACAAGAAGAAGAAGAAGAAGAAATACTCAAAGTCTTCTTCCAAGTCTTCCTCAAAGTCTTCATCACACAAGAAGAGCTCATCTGGCAAGGCACGTGCGTTTGTTGGCAAGGAAATGGATTCAGAGGAGGAGTCTGCTTCTGAGGAGGCGGAGGTGGAGTCTGAGGAGGAATCCGACTCAGGCGTCGCAAGTCTGGCTACAGCATACGTTGCCAAGTCCATCTTCAACACTGAAGACAATGACTTCATCACCGACACCGATGCAAATGACAAGGACTACTCCGCTTCTACCTACTGCTTCATGGCACGCGGTGCCAAGGTAAACACACGCACTACTCACTATCAAACATCTAGTGACGATGACTCTGATTGTGGTTCAAAACCTAGCTACAAAACACTTGCTAAAATTGCAACTGAACAACAGAAAACTATGGAACATATTCAAAATCTGTGAGACAGAAGCGATGATCTGTTAGGTCCTGAAATGACTCGATCTGAATCCTTAATTGAAGACATAAAAAATCTTCACGTTAAGTATCAGGAACTTGAAAGTCGTCATGAAACTCTCTCAACAACTCATGAAAAGCTTTCCTATGATTATCTTTAAAGGAAGAAAGATCTTGAGAAATTGAGAGCGGTTCATGAAGATCTTCCAACGGAAAACGAGTCACTTCGCGCCAAACAGATCAGTCCCGCTCAGGAAGGATTTGAACCACCATGTCTTAAATGCATTGAGCGTGATAATGCTATTTCTGTTGCTGAATGTTCTACTGCTACTGCTGTTGCAATATCTTCAACTATTGATGTGGTAACTAACCCCTCTGCTGAGGATACCACCGCTATTGCTGATGAGAATGCTAGGTTGAAGACATTGCTTGAAACAGGGATGTACAAAAGTCTTAAAGGGCATCAGACGCTATGTGATGTCCTGAAAAAGCAGATTCTGAACCGAAACCCTAGGAAAGAGGGTGTAGGGTTCGTAAGGAAAATGAATGCAGATGGCTCTTACTGGAAACCTGAGCAGTACCCCAAAAACCATGTGGGTTGCTGCAAAGGAACCTTCAGCAGATCCATCCAATCTATCTGGCTTCACTTGTGCTAACCCCATTATCATTGATGAATCCTTTGATGCAAACTATATACTGTTTAAGAATCAGAATGGTGAAGTATTTGCCAGGTACATTGGTACTAACTGCAGGAATGGACCGCCTATGAAGAAGATCTGGGTTCCGAAAAGGTGTCTGGAGAGTCTTCCTGTGAATGTCATCATGACACCTCACATGAAGAAGACAAACATCAGACCAAAGGCTTCATACGGTCCAAAGGCTTCATACAGACAGAGGACTCACCTGAGTCGCACTAACGCAAATGTTTTGCAGGGAAACCATACTCAGGCATATGAATATGAGAGCGGTTCATTAGACCGCCATGTTCATAAGACCAAGAACTATTCTGCTTATTCTCATGAGTACTATTGTCCGCCTGCAAGACTGTTTGCTAAGGCTTCAAAGCCAAAATTCTCAGATGCTGCACTTAGACTTATTGCTTCTAAGCCGCCCTTGATGTGGGTGGCTAAGAAAGCTTAACTCTCTTTTGCAGGGAAAGGTCTCCAGCAGAAAACCAAAATCGTCTGACGCTATTGCCGGGGACCTTAAACATCTTGTAGGGCGCAAGATCAAATGCCCAAATGGTCTTACTATGTACTTCGTACCTGAATCGCTTGCTACTCTCCCTATTAGTCCTAACCTGGATCTAAGCTTTCATAACCCACTGGTTCGTCAAATGTTTTTGCTTCACAATGCTCTTGGTGAAGCCTATCCCCCTAACTGCACTGTAGGGTACGACACCAGCGTCTTCAAAATGGATTATTGACAGTGGGTGTACAAATCACATGACTGGCAAAAGAAGTCTTCTTATGGACTCAACCTTACGTCCATCCGACAAGAGCCACATCACATTTGCTGACACTGGTAAAAGTAAGGTATTGGGTCTAGGTAGAGTTGCAATCTCAAGGGATCAACACATGGATAAAGTCATGCTTGTTGAATCCCTTGGCTTCAACTTAATGTCTGTCTCAATGCTTTGCGATTTGAACATGATCGTAATGTTTGGAAAATATCGTTGCCTTGTACTAATGGAATCTGACAAGTCTCTAGTGTTTGAAGGGTATCGAAAAGATGATTTGTACGTGGTAGATTTCTCAGCAAGGCCACAGCTTGCAGTATGTCTACTAGCAAAGGCTTCAGAATGCTGGCTCTGGCATCAGAGGCTTGGACATGCTGGCATGAGGAACCTCCACACCCTTGCGAAGAAGAAGCATGTCATAGGCATCGAGGGCGTCAAGTTCAAGAAAGACCACTTATGCGGTGCCTGTGAAGCAGGGAAGATGACAAGGGCCAAACATCCCTTGAAGACAATCATGACCACTACTCGACCCTTCGAACTGCTTCACATGGATCTTTTCGGTCCCACTCATTACTCAACTCTAACTACTACTGCTTGCCTCTATGGCTTCATTATTGTTGATGATTATTCTAGATATACTTGGGTGCACATAATCCTTTACAAGACTGAAGTGCAGGATGTCTTCAGATGCTTCGCCAATCGAGCTATGAACAATTTTGGCGCCAAGATAAAGCACATCAGAAGTGACAATGGCACTGAATTCAAGAACACTGGCCTTGATACATATCTTGATACATTGGGCATCACACATGAATTCTCAGCCCCGTACACGCCACAGCAGAATGGCGTCGTCGAACGCAAGAACAGAACACTAATTGAGATGGCCAGAACGATGCTAGATGAATACAAGACCCCAAGAAAATTCTGGCCCGAAGCCATTGATACTGCATGCCATACAATCAATCGTGTTTATCTTCACAAGCTACTGAACAAGACATCTTATGAGCTCCTTACTAGCAAGAAGCCAAATGTTAGCTACTTCAGAGTATTTGGCGCAAGGTGCTGGATCAAGGACCCACATCACACCTCAAAATTTGCACCAAAAGCACATGAGGGTTTTATGCTTGGATATGGAAAGGATTCGCACTCCTACAGAGTCTTCAATCTCTTTCATTACAAAGTGGTTGAAACAGTGGATGTGCGGTTCGATGAGACCAACGGTTCACAAAGAGAGCAGCTGCCAAATGTGCTAGATGAAGTTCCATCCAGTGAATCAATAAAGCTAATGGGAACTGGAGAAATTATACCTTCTGAAGCTCATCCTAAAGAAGAACTTATCATTTCAGCACCTGATCAACATGAAGACAATGCTCAGCCTGAAGACATTCCTTCCAACAACGGCAATGAACAGTAAGAGCAAAGTCTTCGCCCTGTACATCCTCGCGTTGCCAATGAAGTGCAGATTGAAAGAATAATTGATAGCATCAATGCACCTGGTCCACTCACTCGTTCAAGGGCAACTCAGCTAGCAAATTTCTGTGGGCACTTCGCATTCGTCTCAATAGTGGAACCCAAGAAAGTTGAAGAAGCCTTCATGGAACCTGAATGGATTCAAGCTATGCAAGAAGAGCTTCAACAGTTTGAACTGAATAATGTATGGGAACTGGTTAAGCGTCCTGATCCACGGAAGCACAATATAATAGGCACCAAATGGATATACCACAACAAGCAAGATGAGCATGGTCAAGTTGTCAGAAACAAAGCTCGTCTCGTTGCTCAAGGATATACTCAAGTGGAAGGCATTGACTTCAATGAAACATTTGCTCCTGTGTCTAGACTTGAAGCCATACGCATACTGCTGGCCTATGCAAATCATCATAACATACTTCTATATCAAATGGATGTGAAGAGTGCCTTTCTCAATGGCAAGATTGAAGAAGAAGTGTATGTTGCACAACCGCCTGGCTTTGAAGATCCAAAACATCCTGACATGGTATACAAGCTCAACAAGGCACTGTATATTGGGTTTCGTACTAATTTCAAAAATTTCCTACGCACACGCAAGATCATGTGATGCATAGCAACGAGAGGGGAGAGTGTTGTCTACGTACCCACGCAGACCGACTGCGGAAGCGTTGACGCAACGTAGAGGAAGTAGTCGTACGTCTTCACGATCCAACCGATCAAGCACCGAAACTACGGCACCTCCGAGTTCGAGCACACATTCAGCTCGATGACGATCCCTGGACTCCGATCCAGCAAAGTGTCGGGGAAGAGTTCCGTCAGCACGACGGCGTGGTGACGATCTTGATGTACTACAGCAGCAGGGCTTCGCCTAAACTCCGCTACAGTATTATCGAGGAATATGGTGGCTGTGGGCACCGCACACGGCTAAGGAATAGATCACGTGGATCAACTTGTGTTCATGGGGTGCCCCTTGCCTCAGTATATAAAGGATGGAGGAGGAGGAGGCCGGCCAAGGCTAGGTGTGGCCAGGATGTGGAGTCCTACTAGGACTCCAAGTCCTAGTAGGAGTCCACCAAGAGGGGAGGAAGGGAGAAGGAAGTGGAGGAGAAGGAGAGGTGGCCGGCCCCCTTTTCCCTAGTCCAATTCGGACCTAGGGGGGGGGGGCGCGCAGCCCTTGGCGCCTTTCCTTCCACAAGGCCCATCTGGCCCATTCTGCCTCTTCTCCCACTAAAGCCCATCAAGGCCCATTTAGTCCCCGGTAACCTCCCGGTACTCCGAAAATACCCCGAATCACTCGGAACCTTTCCGATGTCCGAATAGTCGTCCAATATATCAATCTTTACGTCTCGACCATTTCGAGACTCCTCGTCATGTCCGATCTCATCCGGGACTCCGAACTCCTTTGGTACATCAAAACTCATAAACTCATAATATAACTGTCATCGAAACCTTAAGCGTGCGGACCTACGGGTTCAGAACAATGTAGACATGACCGAGACACGTCTCCGGTCAATAACCAATAGCGGGACCTGGATGCCCATATTGGCTCCTACATATTCTACGAAGATCTTTATCGGTCAGACCGCATAACAACATACGTTGTTCCCTTTGTCATCGGTATGTTACTTGCCCGAGATTCGATCGTCGGTATCTCAATACCTAGTTCAATCTCGTTACCGGCAAGTCTCTTTACTCGTCCGTAATACATCATCTCGCAACTAACTCATTAGTTGCAATGCTTGCAAGGCTATGTGATGTGCATTACCGAGAGGGCCCAGAGATACCTCTCCGACAATCGGAGTGACAAATCCTAATCTCGTAATACGCCAACCCAACATGTACCTTTGGAGACACCTGTAGTACTCCTTTATAATCACCCAGTTACGTTGTGACGTTTTGGTAGCACCCAAAGTGTTCCTCCGGCAAACGGGAGTTGCATAATCTCATAGTCACAGGAACATGTATAAGTCATGAAGAAAGCAATAGCACACATACTAAACGATCGGGTGCTAAGCTAATGGAATGGGTCATGTCAATCACATCATTCTCCTAATGATGTGATCCCGTTAATCAAATAACAACTCTTTTGTTTATGGTTAGGAAACATAACCATCTTCGATTAACGAGCTAGTCAAGTAGAGGCATACTAGTGACACTTTGTTTGTCTATGTATTCACACAAGTATTATGTTTCCGGTTAATACATTCTAGCATGAATAATAAACATTTATCATGATATAGGAAATAAATAATAACTTTATTATTGCCTCTAGGGCATATTTCCTTCAGTCTCCCACTTGCACTAGAGTCAATAATCTAGTTCACATCGCCATGTGATTTAACAAGCAATAGTTCACATCACCATGTGATTAACACCCATAGTTCACATCGATATGTGACAATACCCAAAGGGTTTACTAGAGTCAGTAATCTAGTTCACATCGCTATGTGATTAACACCCAAAGAGTACTAAGGTGTGATCATGTTTTGCTTGTGAGATAATTTTAGTCAATGGGTCTGTCACATTCAGATCCGTATGTATTTTGCAAATATCTATGTCAACAATGCTCTGCACTGAGCTACTCCAGCTAATTGCTCCCACTTCCAATATGTATCCAAATTGAGACTTAAAGTTATCTAGATCAGTGTCAAAACTTGCATCGACGTAACTCTTTACGACGAACCTTTTGTCACCTCCATAATCGACAAACATATCCTTATTCCACTAAGGATAATTTTGACCGCTGTCCAGTGATCTACTCCTAGATCACTATTGTACTCCCTTGCCAAAATCAGTGTAGGGTATACAATAGATCTGGTACACAGCATGGCATACTTTATAGAACCTATGGCTGAGGCATAGGGAATGACTTTCATTCTTTCTATCTTCTGCGTGTCGGGCTTTGAGTCTTACTCACTTCACACCTTGTAATACAGGCAAGAACTCTTCTTTGACCTGCTTCCATTTGACTAACTTCAAAATCTTGTCAAGGTATGTACTCATTGAAAAAACTTATCAAGCGTCTTGATCTATCTCTATAGATCTTGATGCTCAATATGTAAGCAGCTTTACCGAGGTCTTTCTTTGAAAAACTCCTTTCAAATATTCCTTTATGCTTTCCAGAAAATTATACATTATTTCCGATCAACAATATGTTGTTCACATATACTTATCAGAAATGTTGTAGTGCTCCCACTCACTTTCTTGTAAATACAGGCTTCACCATAAGTCTGTATAAAACTATATGCTTTGATCAACTTATCAAAGCGTATATTCCAACTCCGAGATGCTTGCACCAGTCCATAGATGGATCGTTGGAGCTTGCATATTTTGTTAACACCTTTAGGATTGACAAAACCATCTGGTTGCATCATATACAACTCTTCTTTAAGAAATCCATTAAGGAATGCAGTTTTGTTTATCCATTTGCCAGATTTCATAAAATGCGGCAATTGCTAACATGATTCGGACAGGCTTAAGCATATATACGAGTGAGAAAATCTCATCGTAGTCAACACCTTGAACTTGTCGAAAACCTTTTGCGACAATTCTAGCTTTGTAGATAGTAACACTACTATCAGCGTCCGTCTTCCTCTTGAAGATCCATTTATTTTCTATGGCTTGCCGATCATTGGGAAAATCCATCAAAGTCCATACATTGTTCTCATACATGGATCATATCTCAGATTTTATGGCCTCAAACCATTTCGCGGAATCTGGGCTCATCATCGCTTCCTCATAGTTCGCAAGTTCGTCATGGTCTAGTAACATGACTTCCAGAACAGGATTACCGTACCACTCTGGTGCGGATCTACTCTGGTTACCTACGAGGATTCGGTAGTAACTTGATCTGAAGTTTCATGATCATCATCATTAGCTTCCTCACTAATTGGTGTAGTAGTGCACAGAAGTTTCTGTGATGAACTACTTTCAATAAGGGAGCGGGTACAGTTACCTCATCAAGTTCTACTTTCCTCCCACCCACTTCTTTCGAGAGAAACTCCTTCTCTAGAAAGGATCCATTATCAGCAACGAATATCTTGCCTTCGGATCTGTGATAGAAGGTGTACTTTGGATATCCTATGAAGAACGATAGTGGTAAATCGATAAGAAACATCATAGGTTGCACTATATCCAATAAAGTACGGTATATGACGTTCGGACACACCATTATGCTGTGGTGTTCCAGGTGGCGTGAGTAGTGAAACTATTTCACATTGTTTTAACTGAAGACCAAACTCGTAACTCAAATATTTTACTTCTGCGATCATATCGTAGAAACTTTATTTTCTTGTTACGATGATTCTCCACTTCACTCTGAAATTCTTTGAACTTTTCAAATGTTTCAGACTTGTGTTTCATCAAGTAGATATACTCCATATCTGCTCAAATCATCTGTGAAGATCAGAAAATAATGATACCTGTCGCGAGCCTCAATATTCATCGGACCACATACATCAGTATGTATGATTTCCAACAAATCTGTGCTCGCTCCATTGTTCCGAGAACAGAGTCTTAGTCATCTTGCCCATGAGCATGGTTCGCAAGCATCAACTGATTCATAATCAAGTGATTCAAAAGCATCAGCATGGAGTTTCTTCATGCGCTTTACACCAATATGACCTAAACGGCAGTGCCACAAATAAGTTGCACTATCATTATTAACTTTGCATCTTTTGGTTTCAATATTATGAATATGTGTATCACTACGATCGAGATCCAACGAACCATTTTCATTGGGTGTGTAACCATATAAGGTTTTATTCATGTAAACAGAACAACAATTATTCTCTAACTTAAATGAATAACCGTATTGCAATAAACATGATCAAATCATATTCATGCTCAACGCAAACACCAAATAACACTTATTTAGGTTTCAACACTAATCCCGAAATTATAGGGAGTGTGCGATGATGATCATATCAATCTTGGAACCACTTCCAACACACATCGTCACTTCACCCTTAACTAGTCTCTGTTTATTGCAACTCCCGTTTCGAGTTACTAATCTTAGCAACTGATACTAGTATCAAATACCTGATGGGGTTGCTATAAACATAGTAAAGTACACATTCAATAATATGTATATCAAATATACCTTATGTTCACTTTGCCATCCTTCTTATCCGCCAATACTTGGGGTAGTTCCGCTTCCAGTGACCAGTCCCTTTGCAGTAGAAGCACTTAGCTTCAGGCTTAGGACCAGACTTGGGCTTCTTCACTTGAGCAGCAACTTGCTTGCCGTTCTTCTTGAAGTTCCCCTTCTTCCCTTTGCCCTTTTCTTGAAACTAGTGGTCTTGTCTACCATCAACACTTGATGCTCTTTTTGATTTCTACCTTCATCGATTTCATCATCATGAAAAGCTCTGGGAATCGTTTCGTCATCCCTTGCATACTATAGTTCATCACGAAGTTCTACTAACTTGGTGATGGTGACTATGAGAATTCTGTCAATCACTATCTTATCTGGAAGATTAACTCCCACTTGATTCAAGCGATTGTAGTACCCAGACAATCTGAGCACATGCTCACTAGTTGAGATTCTCCTCCATCTTTTAGCTATAGAACTTGTTGGAGACTTCATATCTCTCAACTCGGGTATTTGCTTGAAATATTAACTTCACTCCTGGAACATCTCATATGGTCCATGACGTTCAAAAACGTCTTTGAAGTCCCGATTCTAAGCCGTTAAGCATGGTGCACTAAACTATCAAGTAGTCATCATATTGAGCTAGCCAAACGTTCATAACGTCTGCATCTGCTCCTGCAATAGGTCTGTCACCTAGCGGTGCATCAAGGACATAATTCTTCTGTGCAGCAATGAGGATAAACCTCAGATCACGGATCCAATCCGCATCATTGCTACTAACATCTTTCAACACAATTTTCTCTAGGAACATATCAAAAAACATAGGAAGCAACAACGCGAGCTATTGATCTACAACAGATTTGCAAAATACTACCAGGACTAAGTTCATGATAAATTTAAGTTCAATTAATCATATTACTTAAGAACTCCCACTTAGACAGACATCCCTCTAATCCTCTAAGTGATCACGTGATCCAAATCAACTAAACCATGTCCGATCATCACGTGAGATGGAGTAGTTTCAATGGTGAACATCACTATGTTGATCATATCTACTATATGATTCACGCTCGACCTTTCGGTCTCCGTGTTCCGAGGCCATATCTGTATATGCTTGGCTCGTCAAGTATAACCTGAGTATTCCGCATGTGCAACTGTTTTGCACCCGTTGTATTTGAACATAGAACCTATCACACCCGATCATCACGTGGTGTCTCAGCACGAAGAACTTTCGCAACGGTGCATACTCAGGGAGAACACTTCTTGATAATTTAGTGAGAGATCATCTTATAATGCTACCGTCAATCAAAGCAAGATAAGATGCATAAAAGGATAAACATCACATGCAATCATTATAAGTGATATGATATGGCCATCATCATCTTGTGCTTGTGATCTCCATCTCCGAAGCACCGTCGTGATCACCATCGTCACCGGCGTGACACCTTGATCTCCATCGTAGCATCGGTGTCGTCTCGCCAAGCTTGTGCTTCTACGACTATCGCTATCGCTTAGTGATAAAGTAAAGCATTACATCGCGAGTACATTGCATACAATAAAACGACAACCATAAGGCTCCTGCCAGTTGCCGATAACTCGGTTACAAAACATGATCATCTCATACAATAAAATCAGCATCATGTCTTCACCATATCACATCACAACATGCCCTGCAAAAACAAGTTAGACTTCCTCTACTTTGTTGTTGCAAGTTTTACGTGGCTGCTACGGGCTTAAGAAAGAACTAATCTTACCTACGCATCAAAACCACAATGATAGTTTGTCAATTTGACTCCGTTTTAACCTTCGCAAGGACCGGGCGTAGCAACACTTGGTTCCACTAAAGTTGGAGAGACAGTCGCCCGCAAGCCACCTATGTGCAAAGCACGTCGGGGGAACCGGTCTCGCTTAAGCGTACGCGTAATGTTGGTCCGGGTCGTCTCGTCCAACAATACCGCCGAACCAAAGTATGACATGCTGGTAGGCAGTATGACTTATATCGCCCACAACTCACTTGTGTTCTACTCGTGCATATAACATCAAACCATAAAACCTAGGCTCGGATGCCACTGTTGGGTTTCGTAGTAATTTCAAAAATTTCCTACGCACACGCAAGATCATGTGATGCATAGCAACGAGTGGAGAGAGTGTTGTCTACGTACCCACGCAGACCGACTGCGGAAGCGTTGACGCAACGTAGAGGAAGTAGTCATACGTCTTCACGATCCAACCGATCAAGCACCGAAACTACGACACCTCCGAGTTCGAGCACACGTTCAGCTCGATGACGATCCCTGGACTCCGATCCAGCAAAGTGTTGGGGAAGAGTTCCGTCAGCACGACGGCGTGGTGACGATCTTGATGTACTACAGCAGCAGGGCTTCGCCTAAACTCCGCTACAGTATTATCGAGGAATATGGTGGCTGTGGGCACCGCACACGGCTAAGGAATAGATCACGTGGATCAACTTGTGTTCATGGGGTGCCCCTTGCCTCAGTATATAAAGGATGGAGGAGGAGGAGGCCGGCCAAGGCTAGGTGTGGCCAGGATGTGGAGTCCTACTAGGACTCCAAGTCCTATTAGGAGTCCACCAAGAGGGGAGGAAGGGAGAAGGAAGTGGAGGAGAAGGAGAGGTGGCCGGCCCCCTTTTCCCTAGTCCAATTCGGACTAGAGGGGGGGGGGCGCAGCAGCCCCTTGGCCCTTTCTCCTCTTCCCACTAAAGCCCATCAAGGCCCATTGTTTCTCCCGTAACTACCCGGTACTCCGAAAAATACCCGAATCACTCGGAACCTTTCCGATGTCCGAATATAGTCGTCCAATATATCAATCTTTACGTCTCGACCATTTCGAGACTCCTCGTCATGTCCCCGATCTCATCCGGGACTCCGAACTCCTTTGGTACATCAAAACTCATAAACTCATAATATAACTGTCATCGAAACCTTAAGCGTGCGGACCCTACGGGTTCGAGAACAATGTAGACATGACCGAGACACGTCTCCGGTCAATAACCAATAGCGGGACCTGGATGCCCATATTGGCTGCTACATATTCTACGAAGATCTTTATCGGTCAGACCGCATAACAACATACGTTGTTCCCTTTGTCATCGGTATGTTACTTGCCCGAGATTCGATCGTCGGTATCTTAATACCTAGTTCAATCTCGCTACCGGCAAGTCTCTTTACTCGTTCCGTAATACATCATCTCACAACTAACTCAATAGTTGCAATGCTTGCAAGGCTTATGTGATGTGCATTACCGAGAGGGCCCAGAGATACCTCTCCGACAATCGGAGTGACAAATCCTAATCTCGTAATACGCCAACCCAACATGTACCTTTGGAGACACCTGTAGTACTCCTTTATAATCACCCAGTTACGTTGTGACGTTTGGTAGCACCCAAAGTGTTCCTCCGGCAAACGGGAGTTGCATAATCTCATAGTCACAGGAACATGTATAAGTCATGAAGAAAGCAATATCAACATACTAAACGATCGGGTGCTAAGCTAATGGAATGGGTCATGTCAATCACATCATTCTCCTAATGATGTGATCCCGTTAATCAAATAACAACTCTTTTGTTTATGGTTAGGAAATATAACCATCTTCGATTAACGAGCTAGTCAAGTAGAGGCATACTAGTGACACTTTGTTTGTCTATGTATTCACACAAGTATTATGTTTCCGGTTAATACAATTCTAGCATGAATAATAAACATTTATCATGATATAAGGAAATAAATAATAACTTTATTATTGCCTCTTGGGCATATTTCCTTCACTGTATGGCCTCAAACAAGCCCCTCGGGCCTGGTATGACACACTCAAATACTTCCTGGAGAGCAAAGGATTCATACCTGGTTCCCTAGATCCCACTCTTTTCACGAAGACATATGATGGTGAACTGTTTGTGTGCCAAATATATGTGGATGACATTATCATCGGTTGCACCAATCAGAAGTATAGTGAAGAGTTTGGATATATGATGCAAGAGCAATATTAGATGTCCATGATGGGGGAGCTGAAGTTCTTCCTCGGTCTTCAAATACGACAACAATGCAATGGCATCTTCATATCTCAAGAGAAGTATCTCAAAGATTGCCTGAAGAAGTTCGGTATGCAAGACTGCAAAGGCTTCACAACACCAATGCCAGCCAAACATCATCTGGGTCCTGACGACAATGGTAAAGAGTTCGATCAAAAGGTATACCGCTCCATGATTGGTTCTTTACTTTATCTATGTGCATCTAGGCCAGATATTATGCTTAGTGTTTGCATGTGTGCTCGATTTCAAGCGGCACCAAAGGAGTCGCATCACTTAGCTGTGAAACGAATTCTTCGATATTTGGCTCACACCCCAACTCTAGGATTATGGTATCCAAAGGGCTCAGAGTTTGATCTGGTTGGATTCTCGGATGCTGATTATGCTGGTGACAAAGTTAATCGCAAGTCTACATCAGGCACATGTCACTTTCTGGGACGATCACTTGTATGTTGGTCTTCAAAGAAGCAGAACTGTGTATCTCTCTCCACTGCTGAATCTGAATACATTGCTGCTGGATCTTGCTGCGCTCAGCTTCTGTGGATGAAGCAAACACTCAAGGACTATGGTATTCATCTGAAGTAAGTGCCACTTTACTGCGACAACGAAAGCGCCATCAAGATTGCCAACAACCCAGTTCAGCACTCGAAGACAAAGCACATTGAAATTCGTCATCACTTTCTCAGAGATCATGTTGTGAAGGAAGACATTGATATCATACACGTCAACATTGAAAAGCAATTGGCAGATATCTTCACCAAGCCCTTGGATGAGAAGAGGTTTTGCAAGTTACGGTGTGAGCTAAATATCCTGGAATCCTCAAATGTCCTGTGATCAGGCACACATCCTAACCCTTATGCATATTGATGACTTAGATGTGCAACACACGAAGTAAAGTATATCTTCAATCAATGAAGACATACATTCTAAGTGTGAATACATTAATGTGGAATTTGACTTCGGAGCGCCACCATAATTGTGCGCCGTGTCTGGGTCTAATACTTCCTATACGGTGGGTAACGCCACCACCAAACGTTCTATTTTGAAGTGTTTCACTCATGGCGTTACCTTGCAATGTCTTCACATTTGGTTTGGCTTCGATCTCAACATATTTTCATGATTATCTTCACTATGTTGATTATAGATATATATATATATATGCTAGTGTTCTGTCCTCTACAGCATTCACTTATAGCTATGTCTTCGTGTTGAATCTTTTGAACTAAGTGAATGTGATCGGACCCTAACCTCTCTATGCTTTCTATCTCAAACTCTATCTCCCCAAGTCATATGCATTCTATTGAAACTGTTGAATGTCTTCTCTGCGTCCTTGTCAGCAGAAGATACAGAGACAGCCATTAAGTCCGTTTTCAATGCTCATTCCTCCACATGAAATCCGGAGAAGTGGGAACGACCACCCGACAATCCAGGCGTGCGTGGGACGTGGAACAAACCCCAAAATTCCGCATAATGGCCACGTGTTCCTCAGATGCGAATCGCCAGGGGCACCTGTGTAATAGCACAGTGCCGCCCCTGTGCCTGTAAATACACACTCACAGCGGTCATTATCTCTTCTTCCACCCTCGCACGAACCCTAGCGCCACCGCTAGCCCTCGACGACGCCGGCGACGAAGCGCTTCGCTGCCGCAACCTCTCCGACGCCGTCTTCACGCCGACCGCGGACATCGTCCTCTCCGCCGTCGCCGTAGGTGTCCTCCGTCGCCAAGTTAGGGCACGGAAGATCGAACTGCTCGGCCTCATCTTACACTCCGTCTAGCAGTTCTTAGTGTGGTAAATAAAACTTCCTCTTTTTACAGCACCATTGATCCTATGGATTTGTCACTTTCTACCACAAGCAGTTTCTGTTCACACAAGCTAGATCTCTCTCATACTGCATCTCATAACATGCCTAGTATATTCACTTGTGCTTCACAAAGTAGTTAGATTCCTCACTTGTACTGATCTGTGCATTCGTACAAATCTGGAACCAACTTCTTATCTGTGAGTGAATGTCTTCGCACGATGAGTTCAATGTCTTCTAAACTGATTTATCTTCAAAATCTTCTGAGAATGCATATGACCTCTTCCCCTTCCCTCGCACCTTAATGCTGTCACAGGTACATGTCCGTGGGAGAATCCTTTGGTTCTCATAGTCTGCATTCATTTGCAGAATTCTTACAGCATCACATAAATTCTCCCGAAGCCAGTTCCTGTTGGTCCAGCAAACGAAAACCTTTGAAGCCTTTGAACGTCTTGAAGCCTTTCAAGTTAAAGTTTATGGCTTCAGAGAAAGCAGCAAGGAAGGGTGGCAGAAAGTGTCGTGGTGAGACCTCCAGAGATCTGCCAGATGAACTCTCAGAAATGTACAAGACAGATCCTGAAGAGGATTACAGTCAGCGCAAGACCCGAATCCAATGGATTCGAAGACATTGGGCAGAACAATGGTTCAAATACAGATTTGTGACACAGGAGTATGCTGAGAAAAACGCCATCAAGAGACCGTGGGGAGACATCCTATTCAAGAATCTTCTACCCAGGTCCAGAGATGAAGCCATTTCTCAAGGCTTCTATCCATGCATGGTCCGTGGACCACAGCCCGCTGATGCACACTCGTCGTGACTGCTATGGTGTCGTGAGACAATCTGTTCAAGCGCAACTTCCAGTTTGCTCAGAACTCAGCGAAGCAGAACAAGAAGACTTTTGGGTTAGACTTCAACCCTGGTCCCTCATCTCCAAGGGCAGATGGCACACGATGTGCAGAACCCAATGTCATCGGTCCTTTCGCCAACCTTGAAGGCCTCATCACCTACATCTTGGTTCAAGGGACTGCAGTGAATGAGCCTGCAGCTGACACTGAGTCTGATGACGCGCCTGAAGTGCCGAAGCCCAAGCAGTTAAAGAAGCCAAAAGCTTCAAAGCCGGCCCCTTCACCAAAAATCTCAAGGGCGAAGCCATTGGCAACTACACCTCCTGAAGACAGTGTGCAGTCTGAAGACTTATCACGCGTCTCCAAGCCCCAGAAGGCCAAGATGCCTCTGTCTCACACTGGCAAAGAGCTAACAGCTGCTGCCATTCTACGCAACGACGACATTGATCTGTCAAGTGATGAAGATCTTGCAGATGACACTCTTGAGCAACTCATCAAGAGCAAAGAAGAAGCAGAAATCTTCAATGATCTGCCTCTCTTTGATGTCACCATCATCCACAACTTCATTGACGTGTGGTTTGACACGCCAAACATCAGCTTTGAAGATCTGCAGCTGCCCATTAGCCTCAGTGTCGCCTTCCAAGGCGCCATTGCTTCAGAACTTGCTATTGCCCAGCGCATTGTTGAACTGAAGCAGAAGATTGACTATGAAAAGGCTCAGTTCAAGAAGCATATGGCCAAGCTCAGCGTGCAAGAAGTGAAGAACTTCAAGACAATGATGCACGAGCTCAAGGAAGCCTTTGTGAAGAAGCATGCAGAAGCTCAGGGTTCGCGTGAGCGCATGAAGACTCTGGCTAACAGATGTGTGCAAGCCTATAATGAGGCTGAGAAGCGCAAGGCACTTGGGCGTCCTGGCATCGACCCCAGGATGGCCGCAAAGAAGAAGAAGAAGCCTGCCTGAACCTGATGCACCAAGGCAAGAAGCAGTTCCGATTGTCTTCCCAACTAGATGTTGGGGAACGTTGCAGAAAACAAAAAATTTCCTACGGTTTCACCAAGATCCATCTAGGAGTTCATCTAGCAACGAGTGATTGGATTGCATCTACATACCTTTGTAGATCACGCGCGGAAGCGTTCAAAGAACGGGGATGAGGAAGGCATACTCGACGTGATCCAAATCAGGGAGATCCTAGCGCCGAACGGACGGCACCTCCGCGTTCAACACACGTACGGTTAGCGTAATGTCTCCTTCTTCTTGATTCAGCAAGGGGAAAGTAGAGGTTGAGGGAGATGGCTCCAGCAGCAGCACGACGGCGTGGTGTTGATGGATGATGGAGCTGCAGTACTCCGGCAGGGCTTCGCTAAGCACTATGGAGGAGGAGGATGTGTTGGAGACGAAGAAGGAGGCACCAAAGGCGTGGTGTGAGAGGCCCTCCTTCCCTCACTATATATAGGGGGGCCTAGGGGGCGCCGGACCTAGGAGATCCAATCTCCTAGGGGGGGCGGCGGCCAAGGGAGGAATCCCTCCCCCCAAGGCACCTAAGGGTGCCTTCCACTTGTGGGACTCTTCCCCTTTGGAAACCCTAGACGCATGGGCCTCCTGGGGCTGGTGCCCTTGGCCCATGTAGGCCCCATGTGCCCCCCCCCGGGGCAGGTGGCCCCACCCGGTGGACCCCCGGGACCCTTCCGGTGGTCCCGGTACAATACCGGTGACCCCGAAACTTGTCCCGATGCCCGAAATAGCACTTCCTATATATAATTCTTTACCTCCGGACCATTCCGAAACTCCTCGTGATGTCCGGGATCTCATCCGGGACTCCGAACAACATTCGGGTTACTGCATATACATATCCCTACAACCCTAGCGTCACCGAACCTTAAGTGTGTAGACCCTACGGGTTCGGGAGACATGTAGACTTGACCGAGATCGCTCTCCGGTAAATAACCAACAGCGGGATCTGGATACCCATGTTGGCTCCCACATGCTCCTCGATGATCTTATCGGATGAACCACGATGTCGAGGATTCAAGCAACCCCGTATACAATTCCCTTTGTCAATCGGTATGTTACTTGCCCGAGATCTGATCGTCGGTATCCCAATACCTCGTTCAATCTCGTTACTGGAAAGTCACTTTACTCGTACCGTAATGCATGATCCCGTGACCAGACACTTGGTCACTTTGAGCTCATTATGATGATGCATTACCGAGTGGGCCCAGCGATACCTCTCCGTCATACGGAGTGACAAATCCCAGTCTTGATCTGTGTCAACCCAACAGACACTTTCGGAGATACCCGTAGTATACCTTTATAGTCACCCAGTTACGTTGTGACGTTTGGTATACCCAAAGCACTCCTACGGTATCCGGGAGTTACACGATCTCATGGTCTAAGGAAAGGATACTTGACATTGGAAAACTCTAGCAAACGAACTATATGATCTTGTGCTATGTTTAGGATTGGGTCTTGTCCATCACATCATTCTCCTAATGATGTGATCTCATTATCAATGACATCCAATGTCCATAGTCAGGAAACCATGACTATCCGTTGATCAACGAGCTAGTCAACTAGAGGCTTACTAGGGACATGTTGGTGTCTATTATTCACACATGTATTACGATTTCCGGATAATACAATTATAGCATGAATAAAGACAATTATCATGAACTAGGAAATATAATAATAATGATTTTATTATTGCCTCTAGGGCATATTTCCAACAGTCTCCCACTTGCACTAGAGTCAATAATCTAGTTACATTGTGATGAATCGAACACCCATGGAATTCTGGTGTTGATCATGTTTTGCTCTAGGGAGAGGTTTAGTCAACGGATCTGCTACATTCAGGTCCGTATGTACTTTACAAATATCTATGTCTCCATCTTGAACATTTTCACGAATGGAGTTGAAGCGACGTTTGATGTGCCTTGTCTTCTTGTGAAACCTGGGCTCCTTGGCAAGTGCAATAGCTCCAGTGTTGTCACAGAAGAGCTTGATCGGCCCCGACGCATTGGGTATGACTCCTAGGTCGGTGATGAACTCCTTCACCCAAATTGCTTCATGCGCTGCCTCCAAGGCTGCCATGTACTCCGCTTCACATGTAGATCCCGCCACGACGCTCTGCTTGCAACTACACCAGCTTACTGCCCCATCATTCAAAATATACACGTATCCGGTTTGTGACCTTGAGTCATCCAGATCTGTGTCGAAGCTAGCGTCGACGTAACCCTTTACGACGAGCTCTTCGTCACCTCCATAAATGAGAAACATTTCCTTAGTCCTTTTCAGGTACTTCAGGATATTCTTGACCGCTGTCCAGTGTTCCTTGCCGGGATTACTTTGGTACCTTCCTACCAAACTTACGGCAAGGTTTACATCAAGTCTGGTACACAGCATGGCATACATAATAGAACCTATGGCTGAGGCATAGGGGATGACACTCATCTCTTCTATATCTTCTGCCGTGGTCGGACATTGAGCTGAGCTCAATTTCACACCTTGCAACACAGGCAAGAACCCCTTCTTAGACTGATCCATATTGAACTTCTTCAATATCTTATCAAGGTATGTGCTTTGTGAAAGACCTATGAGGCGTCTTGATCTATCTCTGTAGATCTTGATGCCTAATATATAAGCAGCTTCTCCAAGGTCCTTCATTGAAAAACTCTTATTCAAGTAGGCCTTAATGCTGTCCAAGAGTTCTATATCATTTCCCATCAGAAGTATGTCATCTACATATAATATGAGAAATGCTACAGAGCTCCCACTCACTTTCTTGTAAACGCAGGCTTCTCCATAAGTCTGTGTAAACCCAAACGCTTTGATCATCTCATCAAAGCGAATGTTCCAACTCCGAGATGCTTGCACCAGCCCATAAATCGAGCGTTGGAGCTTGCACACCTTGTCAGCATTCTTAGGATCGACAAAACCTTCCGGCTGCATCATATACAACTCTTCCTTAAGGAAACCATTAAGGAATGCCGTTTTGACGTCCATTTGCCATATTTCATAATCATAGAATGCGGCAATTGCTAACATGATTCGGACGGACTTCAGCTTCGCTACCGGTGAGAAAGTCTCATCGTAGTCAACCCCTTGAACTTGTCGATAACCCTTAGCGACAAGCCGAGCTTTATAGATGGTCACATTACCATCCGCGTATGTCTTCTTCTTAAAGATCCATTTATTTTCTATGGCTCGCCGCTCAACGGGCAAGTCAGTCAAAGTCCATACTTCATTTTCATACATGGATCCTATCTCGGATTTCATGGCTTCTAGCCATTTGTCGGAATTTGGGCCCGCCATCGCTTCTTCATAGTTCAAAGGTTCACCGTTGTCTAACAACATGATTTCCAAGACAGGGTTGCCGTACCACTCTGGTGCGGAACGTGTCCTTGTGGACCTACGAATTTCAGTAGGAGCTTGATCAGAAGTATCTTGATCATCATCATTAACTTCCTCTCTAGTCGGTGCAGGCACCTCAGGAACATTTTCTTGAGTTGCGCCATTTTCCGGTTCAAGAGGTAATACTTCATCAAGTTCTACTTTCCTCCCACTTACTTCTTTCGAGAGAAACTCTTTCTCTAGAAAGGACCCATTCTTGGCAACAAAGATCTTGCCTTTGGATCTGAGGTAGAAGGTATACCCAATAGTTTCTTTAGGGTATCCAATGAAGACGCATTTTTCTGATTTGGGTTCGAGCTTTTCAGGTTGAAGTTTCTTGACATAAGCATCGCATCCCCAAACTTTTAGAAACGACAGCTTAGGTTTCTTCCCAAACCATAATTCATACGGTGTCGTCTCAACGGATTTCGACGGAGCCCTATTTAAAGTGAATGCGGCAGTCTCTAAAGCATAGCCCCAAAGAGATAGCGGTAAATCGGTAAGAGACATCATAGATCGCACCATATCTAATAGAGTGCGATTACGATGTTCGGACACACCATTACGCTGAGGTGTTCCAGGCGGCGTGAGTTGTGAAACTATTCCACATTTTCTTAAGTGTGTGCCAAACTCGTGACTCAAGTATTCTCCTCCACGATCTGATCGTAGGAACTTGATTTTCCTGTCACGTTGATTCTCAACCTCACTCTGAAATTCCTTGAACTTTTCAAAGGTTTCGGACTTGTGTTTCATTAAGTAGATATACCCATATCTACTCAAGTCATCAGTGAGGGTGAGAACATAACGATAGCCACCGCGAGCCTCAACACTCATTGGACCGCACACATCAGTATGTATGATTTCCAATAAGTTGGTTGCTCGCTCCATTGTTCCTGAGAACGGAGTCTTGGTCATTTTACCCATGAGGCATGGTTCGCACGTGTCAAATGATTCGTAATCAAGAGACTCTAAAAGTCCATCAGCATGGAGCTTCTTCATGCGTTTGACACCTATGTGACCAAGGCGGCAGTGCCACAAGTATGTGGGACTATCATTATCAATCTTACATCTTTTGGTACTCACACTATGAACATGTGTAGCATTACGCTCGAGATTCATTAAGAATAAACCATTCACCATCGGAGTATGACCATAAAACATATCTCTCATATAAATAGAACAACCATTATTCTCGGATTTAAATGAGTAGCCATCTCGAATTAAACGAGATCCTGATACAATGTTCATGCTCAAACTTGGCACTAAATAACAATTATTGAGGTTCAAAACGAATCCCGTAGGTAAATGTAGAGGTAGCGTGCCGACGGCGATCACATCGACCTTGGAACCATTCCCGACGCGCATCGTCACCTCGTCCTTCGCCAGTCTCCGCTTATTCCGCAGCTCCTGCTTTGAGTTACAAATGTGAGCAACTGCATCGGTATCAAATACCCAGGAGCTACTACGAGTACTGGTAAGGTACACATCAATTACATGTATATCATATATACCTTTCGTTTTGCTGGCCTTCTTGTCCGCTAAGTATTTGGGGTAGTTCCGCTTCCAGTGACCACTTTCCTTGCAATAAAAGCACTCAGTCTCGGGCTTGGGTCCATTCTTTGGCTTCTTCCCGGCAGCTTGCTTGCCGGGCGCGGCAACTCCCTTGCCGTCCTTCTTGAAGGCTTTCTTACCCTTGCCCTTCTTGAACTTAGTGGTTTTATTCACCATCAACACTTGATGTTCCTTTTTGACTTCTACCTCTACTGATTTCAGCATTGCAAATACTTCAGGAATGGTCTTTTCCATCCCCTGCATATTGAAGTTCATCACAAAGCTCTTATAGCTCGGTGGAAGCGACTGAAGGATTCTGTCAATGACCGCGTCATCCGGGAGATTAACTCCCAGCTGAGTCAAGCGGTTATGCAACCCAGACATAGTGAGTATGTGCTCACTGACAGAACTGTTTTCCTCCATCTTACAGCTGAAGAACTTGTCGGAGACTTCATATCTCTCGACCCGGGCATGAGCTTGGAAAACCATTTTCAGCTCTTCGAACATCTCATATGCTCCGTGTCTCTCAAAACGCTTTTGGAGCCCCAGCTCTAAGCTGTAAAGCATGCCGCACTGAACGAGGGAGTAGTCATCGGTACGTGCCTGCCAAGCGTTCATAACATCTTGTTCTGCAGGGAGAACAGGTGCGTCACCCAGCAGTGCTTGTCGGACATAATCTTTCTTGGCAGCTATGAGGATGATCCTCAGGTTCCGGACCCAGTCCGTGTAGTTGCTGCCATCGTCTTTCAGCTTGGTTTTCTCTAGGAACGCGTTGAAGTTGAGGACTACGTTGGCCATTTGATCTACAAGACATATTGTAAAAAATTTAGACTAAGTTCATGATAATTAAGTTCATCTAATCAAATTATTCAATGAACTCCCACTTAGATATACATCCCTCCTGTAATCTAAGTATAACATGATCCGAGTTAACTAGGCCGTGTCCGATCATCACGTGAGACGGACTAGTCAACGTCGGTGAACATCTTCATGTTGATCGTATCTTCTATACGACTCATGCTCGAACTTTCGGTCTTCTGTGTTCCGAGGCCATGTCTGTACATGCTAGGCTCGTCAAGTCAACCTAAGTGTTTGCATGTGTAAATCTGTCTTACACCCGTTGTATGTGAACGTTAGAATCTATCACACCCGATCATCACGTGGTGCTTCGAAACAACGAACTGTCGCAACGGTGCACAGTTAGGGGGAACACTTTCTTGAAATTATTATGAGGGATCATCTTATTTACTACCGTCGTTCTAAGCAAACAAGATGCAAAAACATGATAAACATCACATGCAATCAAATAATAATAGTGACATGATATGGCCAATATCACATAGCTCCTTTGATCTCCATCTTGGAGCTCCATGATCATCTTGTCACCGGCATGACACCATGATCTCCATCATCATGATCTCCATCATCGTGTCTCCATGAAGTTGCTCGCCAACTATTACTTCTACTACTATGGCTAACGCGTTTAGCAATAAAGTAAAGTAATTTACATGGCGTTTCTCAATGACGCGCAGGTCATACAAAAAATAAAGACAACTCCTATGGCTCCTGCCGGTTGTCATACTCATCAACATGCAAGTCGTGATTCCTATTACAATAGCATGAACATCTCATACATTACATATAGATCATTCATCATTCATCAGAACTTTGGCCATATCATATCACAAAGCACTTGCTGCAAAAACAAGTTAGACGTCCTCTAATTGTTGTTGCAAGTTTTACGTGGCTGAAATAGGGTTCTAGCAAGAACGTTTTCTTACCTACGTGAAAGCCACAACGTGATTTGTCAACTTCTATTTACCCTTCATAAGGACCCTTTTCATCGAATCTGCTCCAACTAAAGTGGGAGAGACAGACACCCGCCAGCCACCTTATGCAACTAGTGCATGTTAGTCGGTGGAACCGGTCTCACGTAAGCGTACGTGTAAGGTTGGTCCGGGCCGCTTCATCCCACAATACTATTGAAGCAATATAAGACTAGTAGCGGCAAGAAAGTTGACAACATCAACGCCCACAACAAATTGTGTTCTACTCGTGCAAGAGAACTACGCATAGACCTAGCTCATGATGCCCCTGTTGGGGAACGTTGCAGAAAACAAAAATTTTCCTACGGTTTCACCAAGATCCATCTAGGAGTTCATCTAGCAATGAGTGATTGGATTGCATCTACATACCTTTGTAGATCACGCGCGGAAGCGTTCAAAGAACAGGGATGAGGAAGGCGTACTCGACGTGATCCAAATCACCGGAGATCCTAGCGCCGAACGGACGGCACCTCCGCGTTCAACACACGGACGGTCAGTGTAACGTCTCCTTCTTCTTGATCCAGCAAGGGGAAGGAGAGGTTGAGGGAGATGGCTCCAGCAGCAGCACGACGGCGTGGTGGTGATGGAGCTGCAGTACTCCGGCAGGGCTTCGCCAAGCACTATGGAGGAGGAGGATGTGTTGGAGAGGGAGAGGGAGGCACCAAAGGCGTGGGGTGAGAAGTCCTCCATCTCCCCACTATATATAGGAGGGCCAAGGGGGGGCGCCGGCCCTAGGAGATCCAATCTCCTAGGGGGGTGCGGCCAAGGGGAGGAATCCCTCCTCCCCAAGGCACCTAGGAGGTGCCTTCCCCCTTTGGGACTCTTCCCTCCTTGAACCCTAGGCGCATGGGCCTCTTGGGGCTGGTGCCCTTGGCCCATGTAGGCCAAGGCGCACCCCCTACAGCCCATGTGGCCCCCCCGGGGCAGGTGGCCCCACCCGGTGGACCCCCGGGACCCTTCCGGTGGTCCCGGTACAATACCGGTGACCCCGAAACTTGTCCCGATGCCCGAAATACACTTCCTATATATAATTCTTTACCTCCGGACCATTCCGAAACTCCTCGTGATGTCCGGGATCTCATCCGGGACTCCGAACAACATTCGGGTTACTGCATATACATATCCCTACAACCCTAGCGTCACCGAACCTTAAGTGTGTAGACCCTACGGGTTCGGGAGACATGTAGACTTGACCGAGATCGCTCTCCGGTAAATAACCAACAGCGGGATCTGGATACCCATGTTGGCTCCCACATGCTCCTCGATGATCTTATCGGATGAACCACGATGTCGAGGATTCAAGCAACCCCGTATACAATTCCCTTTGTCAATCGGTATGTTACTTGCCCGAGATCTGATCGTCGGTATCCCAATACCTCGTTCAATCTCGTTACTGGAAAGTCACTTTACTCGTACCGTAATGCATGATCCCGTGACCAGACACTTGGTCACTTTGAGCTCATTATGATGATGCATTACCGAGTGGGCCCAGCGATACCTCTCCGTCATACGGAGTGACAAATCCCAGTCTTGATCTGTGTCAACCCAACAGACACTTTCGGAGATTACCCGTAGTATACCTTTATAGTCACCCAGTTACGTTGTGACGTTTGGTATACCCAAAGCACTCCTACGGTATCCGGGAGTTACACGATCTCATGGTCTAAGGAAAGGATACTTGACATTGGAAAACTCTAGCAAATGAACTATACGATCTTGTGCTATGTTTAGGATTGGGTCTTGTCCATCACATCATTCTCCTAATGATGTGATCTCGTTATCAATGACATCCAATGTCCATAGTCAGGAAACCATGACTATCCGTTGATCAACGAGCTAGTCAACTAGAGGCTTACTAGGGACATGTTGGTGTCTATTATTCACACATGTATTACGATTTCCGGATAATACAATTATAGCATGAATAAAGACAATTATCATGAACAAGGAAATATAATAATAATGATTTTATTATTGCCTCTAGGGCATATTTCCAACACTAGACTGACTGGCTCGAAGCCAAAAAGCCGGTCAACAGCTTCAGAGCTCAAGAAGACAAGGACTGCTGAGGCTGAAGCCAGGAAGAGGAAACACTCTAAAGCGTCTCCTACTGCCCCCTCCAAGAAGAAGAGGAAGACCAAGAAAGCTCGGGCTGCTTTCACAGAGCCCTTGATAGTTGAACCCATTTCTATGGTCTATCCTGAAGCTGAACGACAACTGACAATTCATGAGCCTGCTTCCACAGAGGCTCATGAAGCTGAAGACATTCCAGCAGCTGATCCCATCGCTGCTGAAGACATTGGTCAACATGACAATGTAGAAGATGGTGCAGTCCTTCCTCAGCATGAAAATAGTGAACTCATCAGCATTGGTCGTCCACTGACGCCAATTGCACAGGATGCTTCATGGGCGGATCGCCCACAAGAGGAAGAAGACTATGAGGCCCAGCCCACTCCAACTCCACAGGCGTCGTCTGCGTTCCGCAGGCTTCACAAAGGTCCAAGGCCTCAAGTCTCTGCTGAAGCTTTAGATTGCTTCAAGGAAGTTGGACTGCTGCCGTTCATTACTGACGAAGAGCATTGGAATGAAGAGCTGCTGCTTCAATTCTATGCCACACTTCACATCAGAGGGTACAGCAGAGATCCGAAGACTTGGGTCCTGGAGTGGATGACTGGCAACGTTCATCACGAAGCCAATGCATTTGACATCATTGAGCTCACTGGCTTGCCCACTCCTGGCGATCTCTTCGAGCAAGGCTGTCAGCTGCATACTGAAGCTATTGAGAGCATCTTTCAGCGGCCAGAACCTGATATGAGTCAGATGCTCAGCATGATGAAGCCATTGCCCCAAGATGCTGCTTATCCCACAGAGTTCTTCGTTGAAGACCTTGAGTATCTGCCAAGAACCATCTATCACATCATCAGGCGAACTCTCTGGCCTATCAAAGGGCACTCTCTAAATGCCAAGCTTCAGGGTGCAATGAAGACTTTGGTCTTCTATATACTTCATGGAAAATGCTTCAATGCACAGGACTTCTTCATACGCCAACTTGCTGCATCAGGCATTGATCTGTTTGGTTTGAAGTTCTACGCCCCTTGGGTCATGCGGCTGATCAAGCTACACTCCGCCATCTCGTATCAGCCCTCAGCCCGCAACCATCGGATCTTCTTGCCTGACGTGGACATGTCTACTGAAGCCATATATTCTGAGCCTGCCAAGCAACCTCTAAGTCTTTGGAATGCAGAACATCAGAGTTTTACTCAAAACGTTGAAGGCGTTGAAGCAGTTTCTCGGGTGTATCCTTTGGCTGGCACTACACGTGCACCACACCCTGCTTCCACTGAAGCCACTGACAGTGCCACTGCTCCAAGACCCAAGAAGCGTGCTCGTGTTCTCAATGACCGAGAGCTTCTTGTAGCTCTACATCAGAAACAGGATAGGCATCATGACTGGCTGAAGCGTCAGATGAAAAGCCTCTTGGTGGATGTTAATCGCACTCGAAATCTTGCCACCAAGAATGCTTTCGTTGCCCATGAAACATGTCGCCGCACATGGAAAGGGCTCACGATGATGTGTTCTGAAGCTGATCTTCAAGAGGATGGCTTCACTGAGAGATTCAAGTTTGACTCTACACCTCCTTGAAGGGTTGTGCTGCTAGGAACTCCATCCCTTGAAGACTCTGAGTTCTCTTCCTCTGCTACCACAGTGACTGCCAGAATTATTAAGGAAGAAGAAGATGCTACTTCACCGCCACCTCCTTCAGCACCTCCAAGCTCTTCTGCACCGCCAAACAACACCAACAACCCTGCTACTTCACCTACTCCTCATGGGAACGAGTAGAGGCTCTATGTCTTCAAACCTTTTTGGTCATTACTGACAAAAGGGGGAGAAGCATATGAGATTGATAGTCTTCAAGCGGGTCCATATGGACGGGTGCCTTATATTTTGCTTCGTGCTTACAACTCTCGTTTTTGCTACATTTGGTTCTTATGAGTTGTAACACTTAAACTAGATGGTCGTCTGCTACTTATTTGCCACCTTGTTTTGTGAAGATAAATTCCGCATGTGCAACGATAAATTCCGCACTTAGCTCATTCTGCAGACGTCCATTTTCCATTATGCATGTCATTATCTTCATATACTTTCACATGCATAGTGGATTGTCATCATAAGTTGAAGTGGATCTCCACAAGTACAACCTGCCATGTGCATTTGCATTCCAAAAGCAAATTAACTTATGTGCACATCTTCAGGGGGAGCCCTTGCAACTTATGAAGATAATTCATTATCCTTTACAATTTCACAGATTATATTCCCCGTTTAAAACTTCATCAATCACCAAAAAGGGGGAGATTGTAAGTGCATCTAGTGCCACCCCTAGTTGGTTTTGGAGTATTGACGACAAACCTAGTGTTGACACCAGATTTTGGCATGGTCACGAATCCAGATTCATATGCAAAAGTTAGAGGCAACACTTTGCGGGCCGGCCCTGAGTGAGAAAGTATTCGGCCTTTGTCGGCTAAATGAAACCTTGCCGGGGTAAAACCTTGCCGGCGGAGAAGCATGCCGGCATGGAGAGCTTGCCAGCGGAGAAGCTTGCCGGTGTGAAAACTTGCCGCCGTGAACAGTAACCTTGCCGGGGAAAGCTTGCCGCCGTGAACAGAAACTGTCGAGGCCAATACGACCAGATGCTGAAGATGGGCTCAAATACTTATTTAGATGGCTTCGGATGAAGAAGTGTTCAACACAGGAATTGTTCGTAACGTCGAAACGATCAACTTTGCTTTTCAAGATGGCCTTATTTGGAAAAGTGATCAACATATGGATTGTTGGCCTCGTCGAAGCACACATAATTGATATTTGAACCGTCTCCATCGGAACTCGTATGCAGATTCCACAGCCCACGCAAGGAGCAAGACAGAAGATTGAGCCAGATTCGGGCTGAATCCGAGTGGGACCAGAACTAGGATTCTAGGACGTGAATTGATGTAATTTTCTTGTAAGGAAAGCCTAGATAAATCCTTTGCTTGTACGGGAAGTCCAGCCGCCTCTTATATATGTTGGGGGTGACGGCCGATTGAACAACACACAATCGAACAAATCTATCTACATCTCTTACCTTTACTTTTCCTTCTCCCTTGTTCTTCTTCTTCCTCGTTCTTCGTTCGTTCTTCTTCATTGTAGGGCGGCGAACCTCGAGGCCCTAGGGGCGATCAGGTCGACCTAGGGCAGCCCATAGCCGCTACGCGCCCTGACGGGGTCCCTCCCGGGCGTGTGGGGTTTCGGGTCCTCAAAAGCGCCCGCCGGATTGTCTTGCGTATCGCGCTTCTGGCAGGTCTCCTTCGACGCGAGCTGCGGTGCATCACCCCCGGCATCGAGGGTACACAGTGACGTGTTCGTGTGCGAACACACTTTTTGGCGACTCCGCTGGGGACGAAGCTTTGAACGGTCTCCAGCCCGTTCTTGCTACGAAGAGATCGTCATCTAGGGTTTGCAATCTACAAAGGTAATATGAATGCCCAATTCACATATGTAGATGCAAATAATGCATATGTTGTTGCTAGATCGTCTAATGAGAATAATGTATCGGCTAGCCCTAGCTTTATCAATCATATATCTAATTATGTGCAAGGGCCGATGCAAGAAAATCTCCATGATTCTACTTCATATAATTTTAGCAACATGCAACATATGTATCCCAACTCCCATTCATCGGCAACCCCAAAAATTTATATGCCGATGAATAACATGATGAGTTTGGGCAATCAAGTTGAAACACCTCTTGTAGGAACTTTCAACGGCATGCAACATAGTGATTCATCTTTTTATTCATCGGCAACTAATTTGCAACATGTTAATCCAAACATGCCGGTGGATAGGGGAATTGGCCATGCTACTACTAGTTATTCGGCCAATTACCCTCAAACATCGTATGCTACACCTCATGCTACTAATTTTTCGGCACCATACGCAATTGTAGATGTTCATAATTCGGCTCCGCACCTTCATGCTCATTGCCGAATAGGTGAGAATTCTACCACGCAAGTGTCTTTACCTAGTAACGTAGTATATCACGTTGCCCCCGCACAATTACATAATTTCGGCAACACACCATTGTCGAAAGCGTCTCAAAGTATTGGGGGGCAATCCGATGAAGATTGGGCAGAAATTGGTCGAAAAAGGCTTAAAGATAGCCTAGCTACAATGTTTGCTGAATTTAGACAAGAGCAAGCAACCTTGCGAATTAAAGAAAGAAAGAGTGGTGATTCGGATAACAAAGTTAATTTGGTTGTTAAAAAAGCCGAATCAAATAGTATGTGTACCGAATTTATTGAAGAAAAAAAGGACGCCAAGGCATTGGAGAGTCATTTAAAAGTGGAGCAAAGTATTATTCAAGTATCACAACCATCATGCTCTCCCAGCGTGTATGAAGAGGTATGTCTAGCAAGTGATTTGCCTATTTTCAGATTTTTTCACAGCTTTATTGTTGATGCATCTATTAGAAAAAATCTCGTAAGTAATTTTGAAAGACCAATGATGAAGGGTAATTTACTTGTTAGCAATAGAATTGTTACAAAGCATATCGGTCAATACATTGTACCATTCGAAGAGACCGATAGTGACTTATTATTGAAGCCAAAGCTTATCCCATTGCTTTATTTAGAGTTCATATCTAATTGGGTAGCTTTGCTTGCTTCATACTTGGCTTACGCATGGTCTCAATTGAGACATGTGTGTTTTAACTATTTTTGTTTCAGAAATATAAAGCCAAGGTTAAATTATTTTGAGAAATCCGATGCTAATATTGTATCTTATCCAAAGACATCGGAGATAGAGTGCAAAAGACAATGTATAGCCGAATGGGAAGATTCTAAATCTGAACCATTCGTTTGCTTACCTCCAAAGCCGTTCTCACAGCAAGATCGGCTAGAAAACAAGAAGTATACCTTCAATTCAAACATGTGTGATCAAATCTTTGCGTTGTTGTTGAAAAATAATTACATTAGAATTCTTGATCACCATGTCAAGCCATCTATCCAAGGACGAATGTATTGTAAGTTGCATGATTCGTCCAAGCATAATTTTGAGGACTGCAACATGTTTCGTCAAATAGTTAAATCGGCCATTGAAAAAGGACGATTGAAGTTTGTTGAAACACCAAGAGATGACCTGTCTATTCCGATTGGTCCCGATGGCAAAAAGTTTTTGCATCGGCTGCTTCAAGCCGATCCATTTAAAGAGAAGGTAAAAACTGCAGGTGATGAGATCAAGCTTTCAAGTAAAGAAGTTGTTCAAGAGCATAATGAACATAATCTTGAGGGCAAGAATTCCATCGAAGCTACAATGGAGACGCCAAGGACTGGGGGGCAGCAAGCAAATCCAACGATCGATGAAGCAAACCAAAAGAAAACAAAGGCCGAAATAAGCGCAAGTGTAAAAGATCAAAAATCACCTTCGCTGAACTATTGGAGAAATATCAAAAGAAGAGTGAAGAGAAGAATGCTTATCGGCCCAATCATGCAAAGAAACCAAGATCACCCCCAAGGCGCAAATATGAGGATCGGTATTGGCAAAGTGAGAGTTTCAATGCAACATATTCATATCCTTATTTTGGGCCGCCAATGCCAATGCTGTGGATGCCTCCCCATGCTCATGTAGATCCATATTCATCATGGGACAGGGATATGATACAAGGGCACATTCTCCATCTTATTTTAGACCATCTCACCAATGTTATGCGGCTCCGAGAAGATCAACATTTGAACAGTCACATGTTAAAGACTGTTTCAATTATAAGGAATCGGTCCGGACACCATGGATGAAAAAAGAGGTGGTCAAGCAAGTCTACCGTGTTAAAAGAGATGGTCGTAAGAGTGCAACTTCAGATTTGATCTCAAATGAAAAAGAGCCAATTAATGTGTTGACATTGGCTACTAAAGACAATGAGACAAAGCAACCAATTATTGAGAGTCGAAGTGCCAAATCTGAAGAAAAGAAGTTGAGAGTGCACAAGGCCAAAAAGAAATTTCCATTGGTCAAAACAGAATCACAGCCGAGATGCCCACTCGTCTTATCCTATTGGCAAAAGAGGGAACTACAAAAACTTAGTGCACATGAACTTGAAGAAAGGAACATGGCGTGGGTTCCCAAAGGAAGTGCTCAAAATAAGAATTATGTGAAAGCATCCATTACACGACGTGCGGCAAAGATGAAGAAGGAAAAGAGTGAAAATTATGAAGGACCAAGCCGAAGGTTTCAACATCTTCGTTCCACACATTATCCACATTCTTCAACTATGTCATTGATGCCTATGCCATGGAATTCGTCATCAGGTATGATTGGTTACCCTCAATGGAGTTATTATAATCCATGGATGCAATATAATTTCTTACATCATGAAAGGGTATTGCCAAATCACTATACATTTGATTAGCTACAAGTTTGTTGCTGATCCAAAGGGCCGAAATACTTGATTTGTCATTTCATTTGTTTATTTCGGCTATATGTGCTTTGAATGAAGTTTACATAGTAATGGACGATATATACTTACCGTCCTAAGAAGATGCAGAATGGACGATGGAGTGTTGACATCGTCCTTAGAACCAACATGGTACAAGTTATTTTTCGGCACGCAAGCTTTGCCGAAAAACAGGGGGGCATGTGTTGACACCAGATTTTGGCATGGTCACGAATCCAGATTCATATGCAAAAGTTAGAGGCAACACTTTGCGGGCCGGCCCTGAGTGAGAAAGTATTCGGCCTTTGTCGGCTGAATGAAACCTTGCCGGGGTAAAACCTTGCCGGCGGAGAAGCATGCCGGCATGGAGAGCTTGCCGGCGGAGAAGCTTGCCGGTGTGAAAACTTGCCGCCGTGAAAAGTAACCTTGCCGGGGAAAGCTTGCCGCCGTGAACAGTAACCTTGCCGGGGAAAGCTTGCCGCCGTGAACAGTAACCTTGCCGGGGAAAGCTTGCCGCCGTGAACAGTAACCTGCCGGGGAAAGCTTGCCGCCGTGAACAGTAACCTTGCCGGGAAAGCTTGCTGCCGTGAACAGTAGAAACTGTCGAGGCCAATACGACCAGATGCTGAAGATGGGCTCAAATACTTATCTAGATGGCTTCGGATGAAGAAGTGTTCAACACAGGAATTGTTCGTAACGTCGAAACGATCAACTTTGCTTTTCAAGATGGCCTTATTTGGAAAAGTGATCAACATACGGATTGTTGGCCTCGTCGAAGCACACATAATTGATATTTGAACCGTCTCCATCGGAAGTCGTATGCAGATTCCACAGCCCACGCAAGGAGCAAGACAAAAGATTGAGCCAGATTCGGGCTGAATCCGAGTGGGACCAGAACTAGGATTCTAGGACGTGAATTGATGTAATTTTCTAGTAAGGAAAGCCTAGATAAATCCTTTGCTTGTACGGGACGTCCAGCCGCCTCTTATATATGTTGGGGGTGATGGCCGATTGAACAACACACAATCGAACAAATTTATCTACATCTTTTACCTTTACTTTTCCTTCTCCCTTGTTCTTCTTCTTCCTCGTTCTTCGTTCGTTCTTCTTCATTGTAGGGCGGCGAACCTCGAGGCCCTAGGGGCGATCAGGTCGACCTAGGGCAGCCCATAGCCGCTACGCGCCCTGACGGGGTCCCTCCCGGGCGTGTGGGGTTTCGGGTCCTCAAAAGCGCCCGCCGGATTGTCTTGCGTATCGCGCTTCCGGCAGGTCTCCTTCGACGCGAGCTGCGGTGCATCACCCCCGGCGTTGAGGGTACACGGTGACGTGTTCGTGTGCGAACACCTAGTTGAGGGACTAATGTGTTTGTGAGAATTGCAGGATAACACAGGTAGAAGTCCCTCATTGATTCGGTTTTACTAACAGAGATGACCCCTAAAAATGTATGAAGACATTGAAGTCAAAGGTGGTATATGAAGATATTCACATTGAAGACTATGACAAGAGAAGACACTATATGAAGCCTATGGAGCTCGAAGACTTAGATCTTTCGTAGTTCTTTTTCTTTTGTGTTGAGTCATAGAAACCACCGTACTGTTAAGTGGGGTCCAAGAGAACCAGTCAGAATGACTGAAGTGATGCCTAAACCAAAAACCTATGTCTTCGAGTGAAGACTATGAGAGTGAATCTTGTCCAGAGTCGGACAAGTCAGCTTTGCTTGTAGCCCAAGTAAAGTTGCCGTGTGAGTTTGAAATCTGACTGTTGGAACACGTGTCATTTCCTTAATGACCCAGGGTCATTTCGGACAAATCAGGTCGGGTTGCCAAGTGGCTATAAATAGCCCACCCCCTACAACCATAAACGGTTGGCTACTCAGATTGAAAGAACGGCTTTTGTTGTTTGAGAGCAACCCACCTCGAAGCCTTTGAGAGAGAATTCCTTGCGAGGATAAAGCCCTAACCACCAGAGCCAGAGAGAATTGGGCATCACTTAAGTCTTCTTGTCTGTGTGATCTGAAGACTTATTACACTTGAGGACTGTGCATCCTCCAGCCGGTTAGGCGTCGCGTTCTGAGCATCCAAGAGATATTGTGGATTGCCGGTGAACGAAGTCTGTGAAGGTTTGGGAGTCTACCTTGAAGACTTACCAGAGTGATTGGGCGAGGTCTATGTGACCTTAGCTCAAGGAGAATACGGTGAGGACTGGGTGTCCTGAGCTGCGTGTTCAGGACTGGGTGTCCGGGACTGTGTGTCCTAAGGTTTAAATACGTAGCCGCTCCAACCAGACGTACAGTTGTCACAGCAACTGGAACTGGTCCAACAAATCATTGTCTTCAACGAGTCACTGGTTTCATCTTCACTTCACTTTACTTACTGTTACTCCTTGTGAAGTCATTGTATGTTTGCACTATCATTTGTCTTCACTGAGTGACTGCGTGTTCTGTTTGGCTTCACAATATCTTCCTACCTGATCCTTACTACCTAGCTGCTATTAGTCTTTATGCTTTCACTTCATTGAATACTTGACTATGGTTTGCCTAGTGTAGTCTACCTTCCGCTGCATGGTAATAGGTTTAATTTTATCGTTTGTCTTCAAAACTTCTATGTTCTGAAGACTTTCATAAAAATCGCCAATTCACCCCCCCTCTAATCGATATAACGCACTTTCAGTGGCCGCGGCAGGGCCGACAGATGTCGTCTACCTTCCCCTTCCTGATTTTGGTCGGCTGCGCGATCCTTCCTACCAACGGGCGTGGTTTGGGGTGAGAGGAGCCTCCTTTTGCCCCTTACTAGTCGATGGTGTCCATGTGCCGTGGGAGCGGAGGTGGGGTGATCTTGGATGCCTGGACGGCGGCCCTGATGGCGGGAGTTGCGAGGCTCGCGGGCGGAGCTTGCGGCTTAGGTGCGGACCGGTTGCCATGGCTGCGAGGATCGCGTGGTGGGCGGCGCCCGACGTTTGGTGTCGGTGGTGCGGCGGGTTCCTCTCTGCTGGCCAGGCCGACGCCGGCGGCGGCCGCAGGCGTTGTTCCCTTGTTGAAGGCATCGTTGCGGGTTCTCTCCGCCCTTCGGGTGGCTCCGGGTGAAGACCTTGATTGCTTGGATCGGGCGACGGCGACACTCCGGTGTCGTTCCCCTTCTTGAAGTTACCGTCTTGGAGTCCTCGGTTCGTCGGGCATGGCTTCGCCTCTTCATGATATTCGGTCCGCGGCATGGCTCCGACTTTGTAGTGCGACTTCCGTTGCTAGGAGTGGTGTAGACGTTCTTCTACACCGTTGTATCTAGCCTTGGGTGCTAGGAGTGGTGTAGACGTTCTTCTACACCGTTGTATCTAGCCATGGGTGCTAGGAGTGGTGTAGACGTTCTTCTACACCGTTGTATCTAACCTTGGGTGCGTGTGATGTGGTCTTGAGTGGTGTAGCCGGGCCAGGCCTCCATGCCACCCAGCCCAGCCACCCCATCCCGGCCCGGCCCAGCAGCAACACAGGCCACAAGCCCACACAAAGCGTAGTTCTCCGACGAAAAAAACCTCGCCAGATTTCTCCCCACCTTCCTCCCTTCCTCGGCCGCCGCCGCCCGCCGACGATGGATCCGGTGGAGGAGGCACCGGAGGTGGTGATGGGCGCGTACGGGGGCCCGGCGCGCCGCGTCGAGAGCGGGGCGTCGGAGACGATGCTGCTCTGGGGCCTGGGCCAGCCGGCGTCGCACCGGCCCAACGCCTTCGCGCGGCAGGGCTTGCCGGCCTTCCCCATCGACGCGTGCGGCCGCCGCATCTCCCTCCACCAGCAGCCGTCCTCCTTCCGGGGGGCTTCCGGGGTCACGGGCGCCGTCGTCTGGGACAGCGCCGTCGTGCTCGCCAAGTTCCTCGAGCACGCGGCCGACGGCGGCCTGCTGCCGGTGCGCGGGGCGCGCGCCGTGGACCTCGGCGCCGGGTGCGGGCTCGTGTCCGTCGTCGCGGCGCTGCTCGGAGCTCGCGTGGTGGCCACCGACCTGCCCGACCGCGTCCGGCTGCTCCACAAGAACCTCGAGGAGAACGTCGGGGGTTCGGCGAGGGTGGCGGAGCTGGTGTGGGGCGACGAGTACGAGCTGGACCCGGAGCTGCTGCTCTGGCTGGACCCGGAGGCAGAGCCGCCGGAGCTGGTGCTGGGGTCCGACGTGGTGTACAGCGAGGAGGCCGTCGGCGACCTGCTGGCCACGCTCACCCGGCTCGCCGGGCCACGCACCACCGTGCTGCTCGCCGGAGAGCTCCGCAACGGTGAGCGATTATTCAGTTCCGTCTGATCCGATGATGGTCAATGCCTTGCTGCTGATTGCTGAATGAATGAATGAATGAATTCGCAGACGTGGTGGTGGAGTGCTTCCTGGAGGCGGCCATGGCGGAGTTTGAGATCGGGTGCATCGAGCAGGAGCAGTGGCACCCCGACTTCCGCACCAACCGCGTCGCCATCTTCATCCTCCTCAAGAAGAAGACACCGCCGCCGCTCCCCGTCGAATCGCCATAGCTGCTCAACCTGAATGAATGCCAATGAGTTGCTCTGCTGCTGCTTTGTCTGGTGCAGACTCATTGTTGTAACATTGTTATACTGAAACCAGTGCACACTTTGGCCGCACCTCTCGGTGGTACACCATCAATCATTTTAGATAGATACTGTCGAATTTACCCAAAGACAAAATTTCCCCAAAGACCTTGTGCTTCAAAAGTGAGAGGGTGCGGACCCGTGTAGGTGTAGATTTAGAGCTGATGGCTCAATATTTTGACACTTTCACATGAGTATTTGTTTGGTTTTTCAAAGGTTTTTTTTTTACCAGTTCTCGCCTTTTTTACTAACGACGGTCCTTCGAGAATGAAGAAATCTCGGTTTCATACCTGACGTGCGGGGCCGAACACTTCTGGAAGGAAATCAATCAATATTTTGGTCACTGAAGCAATTTGGAGCAGCTTACCTTTTGAGAAAATTTGTCATTTGACGCACAAGACAAGAAAACGGTGTATGGTACAAGCGCTAGCATGAGCACTCGTACTAGCGGTCGTACCAAGCGCTTCTAACGTCTCCCCGTTATCTATCCAAACAGCTTTTGTGAAGGAGAAGGTCTGATCAGAGGAGAGAGGACAAATCGGAAAGGAGGCCATATCACCATCCGAAGAAGAGAGAGAAGACCTTCGCTTAGATTCATTCCAGCCTTCTCCGACCTTCAACCCCTCTCTTTCATCGACAACACCACCATAGAGAGAGTTATTCCAATTTGTAATGATAGGGTTTGTAACTCTATTTGCACTTATTCAGAGATTGAGATCTGATCAATCATTCATATTATTGTGGTTCTTTGCGATATTATCAATATGATTCATATTCATGTAATCTCCCTGTTTATTGGTTATCCCCCTCTCATTCATGAGTAATTCCCGGAAAATATGTGTGCGAGATATAGGAGATTCGTGAGATTTATTTGTGCCTATTCTATATGTAGTTATTTGTGATACTATTTCTAATATTGATTATTGAGATGTTTATTTGTGGTGAACGCGTTGTCCAATTTAACGGCTCCCAAAACATGATCCAAATTAAGACCTCATATCGTCTGGCAAAATCGTGACGTTAAGGTGACAGGTGTTGGTATCTACGAGGATCAAAGATGATACGAGGATAACGAGAATCCACGACACTTAAAGCGTTGGTCTGGTCTCACGACCTTAATTGTTGAAACTGCCATTCATATGGCAACATCGATGGAGCATAGTAAAGGGAGTGAATTGCAGAAAACCACCACATTGAAGCGTAAGGTTGCAGAAAAGACTCTTCTACGAATTTGTGCCAGAAAACACTGATTTTTGTCCTAATCATTTGCAAAAAACACTGATCGATCGTTTTGGGCATTTTAACCTCGATTATGACATGTGGGGCCCTGACATTTTTGCATAGACACCCTTTAGGAAAAAGTCCAAACGCAATCAGCTCCCAGCCATGGCTTTCACGCCCGAAGGAGGAAGACGACAGCTCGTCCTCGTCGGCCGGTGCTGCCGCAACCGCATCAGGCGGTGGTGGGACGAGCACCAGAGTAGAAGGCGGCAGCTGGGCCCTGCGCGCGGCGGCTGCAAGGGCTTGTACTGCGCGCCGCCGCTGCACGCGCCTGTGCTGCGCTTCGCCGCCGCTGGTTGCTCCGCTGGGAGGACCGGGTCGTGCCCGAGCTGCGCGCCGCCGCCGCCGCTGGTTGCTCCGCTGGGAGGACCGGGCCGCGCCCGAACTGCGCGCCGCCGCCACCGCTTGCTCCGCTGGGAGGGCAGGGTCGCGCCCGAGCTGTGCCTCGCCGCCGCTTGCTCCTCTGGGAGGGCGGGGTCGCGCCGGAGGTGCGCGCCGCCGCTGCTTGCTCTGCTGGGAAGGCGGGGCCGCGCCCGAGCGACGAAGGTGCTTTGCGGCCGAGCTGCCGCCGGCCACCGCGTGCTCACTGACGAGGGAGGACGTTTTTTGGGGGAAAAACTTTCAGGGAGGGGAGGAGATTTTGGCAAAAAGACCGTTACGCCACGTCAGCAAAGGGTGGGCTCCATCTGTCATAATCAAGGTTAAAATGCCCAAAACGATCGATCAATGTTTTTTGCAAATGATTAGGACAAAAATCAGTGTTTTTTGGCACAATTTCGTAGAAGAGTCTTTTCTGCAATCCTATGCTTCAATGTGGTGGTTTTCTGCAATTCACTCTAATAAAGGAGAATGATCCCTGCATGCAGGAGTTCAACTACTCAAGGATGAACCGCCTACCCAACATATAACTGATGAAGTAGAATCACATGAAAAAAATATTACCGATGCACTGGCACACTTGATGTACACCATGATTTGAAATAATATCAGCAACACAACACAGAAGAAGACAATGCATTTAATCAACTAGCATAAACAACATACTAATACCGAAACCCTAAGAACTGAACCAACTGCTATGAAAGGACCTGCAGCAGCGCCAGCCGATTGTTGCGGATCCTCTCGACTTCCTGGTAGGCCATCACCGAACAAGTTAAATTAGCAAAGGTATAGAGATGTGCATACATACACTGTCAAGTGGTAAAATGAAATGAATCGTGCTAGATCTTAAAGCACATAGATTTGTGCGGACCGCTATTACGAAAACATTGTTGAAGAAATCCTCCAGGGGTTGTACCAGAAGCAGGGAGGCCTCGGCGAAGGTTTTGATGTCGACTCCTGCAATGGCAGTGGACAGAATGGAGTACAGGTGAGCAGCATGAACTGCAGATCTGAAACATGTCATTTTGAGAAATGAGAATAGTAGACTTGTGTACCATGATCATCATGGAACAGAAGATGTAGATAGCTCTGATGACTCAAATGATTTTGCTAGTGAAAATGGGCAGAGCACTATCATGGCAATGTTTACAGAGGGGATGGAAGGAGTGGCAGGATTAGAGGGTTAGCAGATGAAACATGGCACACGGGTAATTTACACAGTCCATTGTCTTAAATATTTCTAATCCTCTCTTGGTGACATAGCCAGTAGAACCGAGGGAAAGTTTGGAGGTGATATTTCTTCGAGGTAAATAAGTCTGTTCAGGTGATTACTGATATAGAAGCTGGTACTTATAGTGTTTTTATTAGCCTTTGACTGGGGAATCAAAGCCAGCAATTTTCTACTCTAAGGATTATGGGAGCTTCTAACATATCATGTTGAGCGTGGGGTTGATTTAGAAAATGGAAATGTGCTTGCATGTAGCTCTTCTTTCGAAACTGAATACTTGCATGTCGCAACCTCTGCTTTTGCTCTGTTTTCGTAACTCTTCTTTGCCTATAGTTAACCTCCTCTACTCCTCTGCTTTGCTCTGTTTTCTCAACTCTGAATATTTCCCCGTTGGTTCCTCTGTTGTAGCTTGAGGTTTCATTCATCTGGTTGACTCGACTTGAGGCCTGGCAATCTTCCTCCTTGTGAACACAGAACCGACGGAGATGCTGCCTGCCTCCTCACGTTAATGGAGGCTGCTAGATATCCTCTGTTTGTTTTTGCTAGCAAGGAGAATACACACTAGACTCTGTGATATTTAGATACAGCGCCCAATCGACGTCATCAGGCACCATAGCTAGGTACAAACCCAACAATTACAGATCAAGCAGCGACGACTCCCCTCGAGCCTTATGACCGGATGCCGCCAACGCCTGCAACCAAGTACTCCTCCGTCCGGAAATACTTATCGCACCGACAAGTATTTCCGGACGGAGGGAGTAGAAAATACTGGTAGGGAACAGATTACCTATCAAATTGACAGGATGCCAGCATGCAGATATATCAATGTGGTGTTGCCATCTCCAGGGCAGGGGTATGGACAATCGAATCTTCAAGCACAGCAAAGCTTGGACCTGAGATACTATGGCACAGGAAAGACTTATTAATGGTTACTAGTTTGGCATGGATTGTTTCCACGGATTGCATCGACAGCCGGATTCTTCTTCGGTAGTTATTGTTCCTGGTAACACTCTGTTAGTCTAGCAGCCCTGCCCTGTTTGTATGGTCCACTGTTCAATCTGCTCACACCTGTAGCTGCGGCTACTGCTGGTGATGCGTGCAAAAACGCAGGCACGGCCAGTAAGGAACAGGAGAAGAACAAGGGACATGACATGAAGATCGGCAGTTGGGTTACCGTCTCTCAAGTAACAACATGTTACTGATCGGCCGGAATGACACTCACAGCATTTCAAGGTAGATTATCGGCTCAAACTCGGTACAATTGCAAATTGGAGTACTGTATAGTCAACAAAGAACTCATCACAGTAATAATATTTCTTGTTCCACCAACCAAACACAAATCAAGCTTAGCTCATGGTTCAACAATCACAAACACACCACACAAGGTTGCGCCGCTGGGCACAACCATTTTTATTACAAGCCAACACGATTAAGCCAGCCAGCCAGCATGTACACCAGGCTGGAGCTAGTGAAACTAGTCAAGCAAGCAATCCAGTGCTGCTTGCTTGAGAATCACACACCAATCCAATCAAATCCAATCAAGCATACCCACATCAGTATCCTGCTGAAGAAGGCGCACCATTTATTTATTCCTCCATGCGCTGATAAGCGTAAGCAGGTGGAACGAATTAGATTATCATATTATGTTACAGAAATCTGATAGCACGGACAAGTCTGATAGTATGCTACAGAAATTTTTGGTCATAAGGCTATTCAGGAGCTGCTCTGAGATGATAGTGGGGACGTAGATAGTTGTGTTAAGTGTTTAGCTTCAGTATAAGGAGACCTAATTAGTTATTTTTCCCCTTGTAGAAGTAGACCCAAATCTATGCGTTTATAGTGCTTCAGAAACAGTAAAGCCCTTATTCCTTTTGCACCCTGTTTCCAAATAGTTGTAGAGTGTGACTAGTTCAATTGTTTTCTGTTTGTTCAATTTCTGAAGTTGGTTTAGACTATAAGGAACGCGTGTTACCAGTTTCTAATGATGAATTGGATCCTCAGGTGGTGCTGGGTGTGCCAGACAGACCGCTATGGTATATGAGTTCTAATGATGGAATATGGACTCCGTCTCCTGAAGATGATGAAATTCTACCAACAAGTTTCTCCTCCCGGTACTTTTGCTTCTAGTAAATGAGTTTGTTTCCATGTATCCCGGTTTGGTGGGCTCTGTGCCATAACAAAGCTCACCAAGTAATGTATGTTGTCATATAGTAGTATTTGGTCCTGGTCGACATTGACATGTCTGAATGTCGTAGAACTTTACAATGATCCTTTATTCACTTATTACAGTTACGGGATCATATATTTGTACGTTGCTGGCACTGTTATATGTTGCTACATTTTTGCAGAGTGTTTTCTGTGTAGAGTTTATTTGTTCTTTTGGTTTCCGAATGAACCAAGCAATCATCTATCGAGAACGGATGATGTATAGAAGCTACTGTATTATGCACGGAGAGATCGGCAGCCTCTTATATATTCCTATGTCTGAACTAAGAATTGGCACAACAAGTGGATGTCTTCTGAAAGAAAAGAAAAAATGGAGATTGCTTTGCTCCAGCGACTTCATCTTCCTCCTCCTGACCAGAACAAAGGACGGAGGGAGACGCTGATGGGATGCTATTCTTTTTCTTTGGGCGATTTGGTAATTTTTTTTCTGGTGGCTCTGTTTTCTCAACTCAGCTCTGTCCTGTAGTTAGCTTTCTGTGTTTTTGCTCTGTTTTCTCAACTCTGAATACCTCTCTGTATCTTGAGGTTTCCGAGATGTTGCCTGCATCCTCGTGGTAAGGGCGGGTGCTATCTATACTATCCTTCATTTTATTAAGGAATACATACTATGTGATGTTTAGATACGGCGACGAATTGATGGCATCAGAAACCCTATCTAGCGATCACCTCTTGACGCTGCCGGTTTACGTCGATTGGAAAAGGCAGCCGAGTCTAATGCCATCATATTCCGGTGAGTTCTAATTTGGTCCTGTGACTTTGCAGTCTGTCGCGTACACGCAAAAGGGAAATGGAGCTATCGTGGTACCACTAATTGTTGACCTTGGCAGGCCTGGGTATTCGATCGAGAGCCAGAAAAGCCTATTATTGGTAGAGAAACTTGATTACCTGCAGTCGAAACTGTTGCAGAATATTTTCTTCAGCCTTTCCAAACCCTTGGGGAAACTGGGGAATTGGACCAATGAGGCCAATCAATCTTTCCCTCATGATAGTCCATTTGATCACATTCCGACGTAACTCATTTAGTGGAATTCTGATTGAACTCACATATACATGTACTCTCTTAGATCATTGTGAACTGAACTGTCAAGAATACTGAAGTTAGGTTTGCATAAATGTGCTTTAGTAAACTTCCTACCATCGGTAGGAAACTCTGAATAGATTGATATTCATGTTATTATTCTCTTGTCTGAACTCATTACGACTGCTAGACCTTTACTTTTATGATTCAGCTTGCCCGTACCACCCTTAGCTAATTGTATGTGATTATTTTAGTTCATGTCAGGCATTGAAAAACTCTACAGGGAGCCCGGGATTTCATATCTGGATTGACAAACTGAAGCTTTGGCTGAAAGAGCAAACTTATGTGGAGAATTCACTGTTGTCGATAGAAAACTACTCTTGGGACTATAAATGTTCCTTTTTTCAGCAGAACTGAAATCTAGTTTTGTTTCTACAATTCAAATATGTTGATTGGGAAGTGAGGATTGCATGGCGCAGTTCTGGTGGCACATGATATATGCTGCGGAAAGATTCTGAAACCTTCAGCTAATGCACAGCAAGCGTTCACCAGGGACATCGGCACTGTAATTGATAACTGCAGTATTGTGTTTGTGTGTTCACCTGGGAAGGTAAACATCAAGATGGAACATGCTTACTATTCGATCCCTAACCTCTTGGTAAGTAGCATAATACTGTGCAACTACAACTGTTCTGCAGGCAAGTGCGATAATATTCAGTCTTAACTGTCCTTCGCAAAAGGCACTTGAATTTCTGCATCAAGGTGGTGCTACCCAGTCTGTGATCTCATGGTAAGTTAGTACACCAATGTGCATCATTGTAGATACATCTGGTTATAATGTTTTAATAAATAAATAAAAGGGAGAGTTTTGAATCGCTTTTTCGCACATTGTCTACATTTGTTAGATTGCTTACAATCCATCGACATTTTCTATACTAGTCATCAACCCGTGCAGCCGCACGGGCTAGAAACATTTTTAGATAGATATACTTGTTGGTGAAACACATCACGTGTCCTACAATAGATGAAGAGAAATGTAGAGTCATCCTAATATGTTTCTATCGGTTGAACCTTTCTTGTCAAAATAATAGAAGTAATGTCCACCCTTGGATCAACATCAAGGAGATGGCATTTTTGTAACATGCTCTTTTAATACTCATTGTATTAATGATAATTTTCTAGAAATATGGAGGTACAAATATGGCGAAAGCGAAATTCAAGCAAATGGACTTTTCATTTGTATGTACTTTTTTTGATAATTTGTCTTCTTTTCTCTTTATGAATGGAGAACGCAAATGGATTTTGTTTTGATCGGGCCTTGAACGTTGGCATCCAAGACTATTTTTCGTGCATGTGGGTTTAAACCATTTTTTTCTTTTGGTACATGTTGTTTTTTCCATTAAAAATTATATGGCATGGCCGCCTAACTGATCTTGAGCATTAAAATTAAAATATAATAGGTTTATGATTAAATAGGATTTTTTGGTGCACGAAAATTAATATATATTTTTCTAATTATGTTACCCTTAAGTGATTTCTGATAATGATTTCTGTTTTTTTAACTAAGATTTCAATTTTTTTTCTAGAAAACCAGAAAAGACCCAAGGGAGGAAGGCTCCCATACGTGGTAGCATAAGAGTACAAATCTTACGTTCCATATAATGGATATAGACCCTCAGAATTTTTTTAAGATTTCTTTTTTTCTAGGAAACGGGGAGTCCTAAGGGAGTAAGACTCCCATACATTGTAGTATTATGAGACAACACGTCTTATGTTTCATCCGATGACTATAGACATATTATATATTAATCCAGCGGTCAAAATTCTTTAATTCTAAGGATTAACGTGCTGCCTCGTATGGTGCCTCCAATTAGTAAATATAAGATTGGCCAGTCCTTTGTTCCACACTTCCACTACACCATCTCCTAATGGTTACATGTTTTACACACCATGGCGAATACTGCACAACCATAATATAAATAGTTGTATTCATAAACTACTGCTACTAGTAAGTTATACGTGCATAGCACGTGAGAGCTCATATAGTCAAACTACAACCAAAGATAGACATATTGTTACTGTAAAATATATTGTGCGTGTTTTATCTAGGTATCCTTTTTGGCTAGTTATGCCGGCAAATGAAATTGTGAGGCATATGCATGAAGTATAACATACAAAAATCACGTAAAATGTACTGAGCGTGTTTTATCTAGGTATCTTTTTTGGCTATCTCAAAGCTAATGTTCTACAGTATCTGTAAAGATAAATATGATTTATGAAGGTACATAGACTTGAATACGAAGTAAAATGAATGATAGTTTCGATAGAAAAAGAAGTTAGGAGAGTCTGAGTATGGAAGAGTCTAGAATAAAGTAGAAGTGTGCTTTAAATTTTGTGCAAAATGTCCATATGGCTTTAGCCCAACCATAGAATCTTCTAGATAGTACACGTGGAAGAATCCAGTGAAGTAATGAGAAGATCCAACGGTCAATAACACTCGGATTTGCCACGTCTCCACCGTTAGATCGGCTTCGTCCAATGGTTGTTATTCAAAGTTATTCGCACACTATATAGTGGTATAGAAGAAAGGGGGTTCAGATATCAAATCCCAGATACCTGGATAGTAGACTTGGCAAATAAAATGCCAAAAGAAGCTTTCATTATCTCACAACCCTTCCATGGAGGTGCTCTCCACAAGAATCTAAGCCCACGACCACGACCTCCTCCTCCTCATGTGCCGCCACCTGGTGTCGCGCATCGGCCGGCCACCTCCGTCGCGCCACCACGAACACGCCCCTGTCATCCTCACGCATCTGCCCCTCCCTCTTCTCACGCCCCGCGACTCCTCGCTCTGGCGCCGATGGCTTATCCACCGCCTGGTGTTGCCCGTCGGCCGACCACGAGCTTCGGCGCGCTGCCATTACCACAGCCAGGCGGAGCCAAGAGAACCGGGGGAGAGGAGAGCCGCCCGCCGGCTGACCACGAGCTTCGTCGCGCCACCATCACCGCAGCCAGGCGGAGCCAAGAGAACCGGGGGAGAGGAGAGGAGCCGACCGGCAGTGGCAAGAAAATAAGAAAATGGCCACCACAAGTGTGGCAAGATTTGGCAAAAAAAATTAAGCCTATGACATGTGGACCATATAACTAGAAAAATGTGGCAAGTCATAAATGTGGCAAGCCTAAGATGTTGTGGCATGACTAAGATTAGGCGGCAACCTTAGGTTGAGAATCAAACATGCCCTCTCTGTAGGCTCTCGATCGACAGGCCCACGACCACAGGGTCCATCAGTCAGCGAGAGAGGCTAGGCAGGGCATGGGGTGAAAACGAACACGAGTTGGAAGTGTTGGCTGCGTGGATGGCCTGAGAAGAAGGGCTGGTAGTCTATCGTCCTTTACATATATGTTCAATTCTTGTGGTGTTGGGCCAGGGCCGATCTCATACTTCCAATAAGGCAGGGCCGATTTTGTGTTTAGCTTGGCATCAGGAAGTTATTTCACACGGTTTTGGCTTCAATTAAAAAATATGATTCTTTTTCAAACGGTAGCAAAATATCTGGGGGAAAATCCAAGGAAAAAAAACTACGTATTTCTTATATGCAAGTGGCCTAAAGGTGTCTCCAAAGTATGAGATCCCTCGTCACTCTCTTTTAGCTAGCTCCCCTTAAGTAAGCAGCGAGCTCTCCAAAGTGTGTACGCCAATCTTGTTCGCTCCGTCCATGTGTTTCCGGTGGGTGTTCACGGCGTGCCGTCGTCTGCCCAAGAAGGTTTACAGCCGCATGTGCAAACACGATGGGAAGAGCTGTGGCACCAAGGTGGCCGTGTGCGCCAGCAAGACAGCCACCAACTTGGTCGTCTCCCTTCTCAGCGTCTTCCTCCTCTGGCTCGTCTTCTTCCGCCCCTACCAGATTCGCCCCACCGCCACTGCCGCCGTCCTAACCACCTTCAACAATGTCACCGCCGACACGCTCCGCTACGACCTCGCCCTCGATGTCACTTTCTCTAACTCCCACCGTTTCTACAGCGTCCGCTTCGACCACCTTACCGTGGCCGCCTACTACAGTGGTACCAAGCTTGGTGGCTCCTCCTCCTCCGACGGCGACGGCGAGCTCCCAAGCAGCTTCAAGCTGAGGCCTCGCCGGCACCGGAACGTCCATGCCGTGCTCAGCGGCCGGGCGATCAATGTCGGCGGGGCTGTGGCGGACGGGTTCTCCATGGAGGGAAAGCGAGGGCTGTTCACCATGGAGGTTGTTGTGAAGACGACGCTCACCTACAGGTTCTGGCCCAAGAAGGCCGTCTACTACCACGAGTACAGCTGCCTGCTCAGGTTCCCTGACCCGGCCAAGGCCAACGGCGGCGCGCGTGCTGTCGACGGCGATGTCAGGTGCGCTGTCGCCAAATGATTTGGAGAGGATCTATTTATTAACACCATGTATCTTTGTTAGCCATTCTCCGGCCTACGTTTTGCTTTTTAAGGTGTTTCTCCGGCCTACGTGACATGACCTGACGAGACATGTGACCATATATTTTTCAGTGGCCTCCGAGCTGCCCATTGTATGTTTCACTTTCACGTATGCAACTTTTAATTATTCTAGCATGGTACAACTATATATCAGTTCACCGTGGTTTCCCTATGAAAAGTATGCATGCATGTAATGGTTTGTACTCACTCTCGGCTTATGAAAATATTATGCATGTCTACGGAGTTTTGCAAAACCCAAACACTTGAGAGATAGATATAGAGGTAGGAATTCATTGAACGAACCATTATCTACTCCTTCGTAGACGTTAGGAGTTCATTGATGAAAAGGGGCCAGGGAAAGCTTGAATCCAAGTCCTACAGCGATGGATATAAGCGCAATTGAAATTCTTGAGGATTTTTAGATAGTGACACGGTCGCCGGTATGTATACTTGACCATTAGTTTTTGTAAGCACATGTTAGTAGGAAACTATAAAATTTGATATATATAATTATTATTTATGAAAAAATATTCGCGTTATTTTCACTTTGTCAATCTAAATATCTTTGTATCTATTACTAAGCAAAGTTACAAGTGTTTAATTACACAAGTTTTATAAAATCACCTGTTTACAAACGAACTAAGTATTATTCTAATTTATTATATTTTTGAGTTGGAAAAGCTATCGTATAAAGTCACAGTTGTATAAAAGATAAACTAAAGATCCAGGGGCAGAATTCTTGCACATAATTTAAATTCATCTTGATGCCGATACAACAGGTAACCACTCCCCAGGTATATCTTGCCAGCGGGCCGTGGATAAACTAGCGATCAACACTTTCGTTACAGTCACATATGTTAAGCATTGTATTCTACGGTGATGTATAAACCGTATGTAGAGTATGTGCGTGCGTGTTATGTGTAACAAGGGATAAGGATCGGTGGGGTTGTTGAGATTGGATAGATGCCTTTCTTATAGATCAATCCACAGCCCTAACCACCTAACCTCTTTTGTAATCTTTGCCTCTATATAACACGTACACGTCCCTGCTTAATTGCATACGCTTTAGCCTCAATTCTCACATGGTATACAGAGCCTAACTCTTCCACGCATCTAGGTCATGTCATCCTCCTCCTCCGCCGCCGCCATGGCCTCCCACTCCCTCACATCCCTTGGTCACACCATCACCGAGAAACTGACCAGGGAAAACTTCCTTGTATGGAAGGCGCAAGTCCTGCCGCACATCAAAGCTGCAGGCATGATGGGCTACCTTGATGGATCACGCAAGGAGCCAGACGCCGTTCTTCTCACGGAGAGGGACATCGCCGACGGGAAGAAAGAAACCGTCACCACGCCGAACCCCGAGCACGCCATCTGGGAGACACAAGACCAACAGGTGCTTACGTTCTTGATTGCATCTCTTTCTCGTGATGTTCTCATGCAAGTCTCGAACCATACTACTTCTGCTGGCATCTGGCAAGCTTTGGTGCAAAGCTTTTCATCGCAATCTAGGGCACGCACCCTCCAGCTTCAGTCTGCCCTAGGTAATACACGCAAGGGGGACATGTCGGCAACAGCCTACTTCACCAAGATGAAGGGCATTGCTGACGAACTCGTAGCCGCCGGGAAGCCTCTTGGAGAAGATGATCTAGTCGATCAAATTCTTCAGGGCCTGGTGCATGAACCGGACTACAATGGCTTCGTCTCCGCTATCTCCACGCGAGCCGCCACAGATCAATAGGTCGGGCTCACCGAGCTCTTCTCGTTGCTCCTGGCGGCGGAAGGCCGCATCGCCGCCCAGCAGGCGGCGTTCTCCCCGAACCACTCCGCCAACCTTGCGTCACGTGGCGGCGGCCGTGGCGGGAACTACAGCCGTGGAGGCGGCAGTAGTGGCGGCGGCGGTGGACGTGGCGGCTACAACAACAACTCCGGACCATCACGCTACAACGACAACTCTGGTGGTGGCTCCTCTGGCGGTGCGCCGCGCAACCAGGGTGGTGACCGCGGTGACCGTGAACGCTGTCAGATCTGCAAAGAGGAGGGCCATGGCGCGTGGCGCTGCAGAAAGCGCTATGACAAGAGCTACAACAATAACGTCCGCAACCCTGCTGGTGGTGGTGGTCGCGGCAACAACGGCGGCGGCGGTGGTGGCGGTGGCGGCCAACCTCGCGCTGCCAACGCAGCTCACTCCTATGGCGTGGATACCAACTGGTATCTCGACACCGGTGCTACAGATCACCTCACCGGAGAATTAGAAAAGCTGGCCGTCCGTGATCGCTACACCGGCAACGAACAAATTCACACCGCTAGCGGTCAAGGTATGGATATTGCACATATTGGCGATTCAGTTAGATCCTTGAATTTAAACAACATCCTTCATGTCCCTAATGCCGAACAAAGTCTTCTTTCTGCTTATCAGCTTATGAAAGATAATGATGTGTTTATTGAGCTTCACCCTGAAACCTTTTTTGTCAAGGATCAGGCTACCCGGAGAACCATTCTTCAAAACGGCGTTTGTTTCCTGTTACTGCTCGGCAAGGTGCCCCTCGGCGTCAAGCACTTGCAGCAACCACACCATCCACTTCTCGGTGGCACAAGCGTCTAGGGCATCCCTCCCTTCTAGTAGTTCAGAAAATTCTTCGAGATTTTCATCTTCCCGTGTCAAATAAACAAGACCATCTTTTGGTTTGCGATGCATGTCAGATGGCCAAGAGCCATCAGCTACCTTATTCCCGTTCGAATAGTGAGTCCAAAGCTCCTTTAGAGCTCTTTTATTCCGATGTTTGGGGTCCTGGACCCATCTCTGTAGGCAGACAAAAGTACTATGTCAGTTTTATTGATGATTTCAGCAAGTTTAGTTGGATCTATCTGCTCAAAAATAAATCTGATGTGTTTGAGAAATTTCACTCCTTTCAAGCTCATGTTGAACGCCTTTTTAATCGTAAAATTCTCGCTATGCAAACAGACTGGGGAGGTGAATACCAAAAGCTCAATCCTTTTTTTGAACGCATTGGCATTACTCACCATGTTTCATGTCCTCATGCCCATCAACAGAATGGAGCTGCAGAAAGAAAACACAGACACATCGTGGAAGTTGGTCTCTCGCTTTTGGCTCATGCGTTCATGCCCCTAAAATTTTGGGACGAAGCGTTCCTCACAGCTGTCTACCTTATCAATCGCGTTCCTAGTCGTGTTATTAAGAACCAAACTCCTCTTGAACGCCTCTTTGGAACCAAACCAGACTACACCTTTCTTCGTATTTTTGGGTGCGCCGTGTGGCCCAACTTACGCCCTTTCAACAAGCACAAGCTCGAATTTCGCTCCAAGCAATGTGCTTTTTTGGGTTATAGTAGTCTTCACAAGGGGTACAAATGTCTTGATATCTCTTCCGGGCGTGTCTATATCTCTCGCGATGTCGTTTTTTACGAACAAGTTTTTCCCTTTGCCAAACTTCATTCCAATGCCGGTGCGCAACTTCGGAAAGAACTTGTCCTTTTACCACCACATCTTCTGCCACCTAATTTCCTCCAAGGAGTGGACGCAGCTGCAGGCTCTATGTCTATATCTAATACTCTTGATAATTCTGCTGAAAGTGTGCAGGCAATAGGACAAGAAATCAGTGAAGAAATCAATGAAAATAACCCTGATTTTATGCAGCCAAGATCGCATGCTACAGAAGATCCGGACGCAGCTCCCAGAGTAGATCTGGGCGGGAGTATCTCCTCGGGATTGCTCCCTGACGCAACTGCAGCACCATCTACTCCGGGATCCGCGTCGGCAGACGCGTCAGGCGGGCGACCAGGCGGGTCCCCTGGCACGCTGTCTCCCGGTCGGTTGTCGTCCGCATCCGGGCCAGGCGGGCCAGCCCCACGTGCCTCCAGTCGGCCAGGCAGGCCACCCCCTCATGCCGCGACTCCGCACGCTCCACGTGGCGGCTCAGGTGTGGACTCAGGAGCCTTTCCGCCGCTGCAATCACCGGGGCCCAGCCAGGATCTGTCACTTGGCGGTTCGCCGCGGGCGGACGCGCCGCATCTCGCTGACTCGTCCCATGAATCTGCCTCGGGATCAGTTGCGGTCGGCTCGGGATCTTCTGTGGCTACAGCTGATTCTGCCCATTCTGCTTCACAAAACCGGCTGCAGATGCAATCCGCTCAACCTGCTCCGCCTCCTCCTGTACGCTTGCAAACCAGGTCACAAAGTGGTATTGTCAAACCTAAAGTTTATAAGGATGGTTGTGTTCGTTGGGGCTCTTTCTGTGCTGCAGGTGAACCAACAAATGTACGTGAAGCCCTTGGTGATCCCAAGTGGAAAAAGGCCATGGATGAGGAATACCTGGCACTCATGGACAACAAAACCTGGCGCTTGGTTCCACCAGTCAGGGGTAGCAATGTCATTGACTGTAAATGGGTGTATAAAATCAAGAGGAGATCTGATGGCACCATTGACAGGTACAAGGCTCGTTTGGTTGCAAAAGGTTTCAAGCAAAGGTATGGACTTGACTACGAGGACACTTTCAGTCCTGTAGTAAAGGCCGCCACCATCCGCTTAGTTCTCTCAGTTGCAGTATCTCGAAACTGGTGCATTCGACAACTAGATGTCAAGAACGCGTTTTTGCATGGTGTTCTGGAAGAGGAAGTTTTTATGAGGCAACCTCCTGGGTATGAAAGTTCAAACTCACCACATTATGTTTGCAAACTCGACAAAGCTTTATATGGTTTGAAACAAGCACCCCGAGCTTGGTACTCTCGGTTATATTCCAAGCTACAGTCTCTTGGTTTTGTTGCATCAAAAGGAGATACCTCGCTGTTCTTCTATCGTCGGCATGGCATTATCATCTTCATGCTTATTTATGTTGATGATATTGCTGTTACCAGCTCTTCTCCTATAGCAGTTGAGTCTCTTCTTAAAGATCTGCGTATGGATTTTGCACTCAAAGATTTAGGACCTCTACATTTTTTTTTCTTGGCATTGAGGTGAAACCGGTTGCAAGTGGTATTTTGTTATCACAGGAAAAATATGTCCAAGAAATTATTCAACGCATTGGGATGAAAGGTTGCAAACCTTCTTCTACACCTCTGGCTCTCTCTGAGAAACTGTCTCTTCATGATGGAGAACTACTTGCACCAAATGACTCCACTCGGTACAGGAGTGTGGTAGGAGCGCTACAGTATCTTACCTTAACTCCATGCTCCCACTTCTGTTCATTGGACTGCAGTTAAGCGGATCCTCCGATACCTTCAAGGGACGCCAGGGCTTGGACTCAAACTTTGCAAATCTGACTCCATGCTTGTCAGTGCCTTTTCTGATGCTGATTGGGCAGGCTGCCCCGATGACAGACGATCCACGGGAGGATTTGCAGTCTTCTTTGGAAGCAACTTAGTGTCCTGGAGTGCTCGCAAGCAAGCTACTGTTTCCAGGTCCAGCACGGAGGCTGAGTATAAAGCCTTAGCTAATGCAACTGTTGAAGTTATTTGGGTGCAAAATATGTTAACAGAATTGGGTCTCCATCACCCTCGAGCTGCATCACTTTGGTGTGATAATCTTGGTGCCACATATTTGACCGCTAATCCTGTTTTTCATGCTCGAACAAAGCATATAGAAATCGACTATCACTTTGTTCGCGAACGGGTAGCAAATAAACTACTCAATGTTCGGTTTGTGCCTACAGGAGATCAGGTTGCAGATGGGTTTACTAAACCCTTGTCTTTGAGGCAGCTAGAAGCTTTTCGACACAATCTTAACTTAGATAAGTTATGATTGAGGGGTAGTGTTAAGCATTGTATTCTACGATGATGTATAAACCGTATGTAGACGTATGTGCGTGCGTGTTATGTGTAACGAGGGATAAGGATCGGTGGGGTTGTTGAGATTGGATAGATGCCTTTCTTGTAGATCAATCCACAGCCCTAACCACCTAACCTCTTTTGTAATCTTTGCCTCTATATAACACGTACGCGTCCCTGCTTAATTGCATACGCTTTAGCCTCAATTCTCACAACATAATTTGCACTTATCACAACCCACCTAAGCTCTTTTTAACAAATTATCTTGTGCCAAAATACTGTTCCTAAACATCCACCAAAGAAACACTTAAATTTTTAAAGGGACTTTCAAGAACCAGGTCTTTCTAAAAGAACAATTAGCCTGCAAAGCTTTTGATGTCTAAAAGGGTCCATACCCATCTATCCTTTTCCTTGCTTAAAACTGTTGAGTATATGTGTTATGTGCATATTGTGTATTGAGCCCGCCTCCTACTTCCCTATATAGTTGAGGTCCGTGGCCCACATTTGTACATCATATATATGTGCCTATGCACGAAGAGCAATACATCGTGCAATCATAATCTCATACATGGTATCAGTTTCCTAGGTTTCTTTCTCGCTTCCGCCGCCGCCACCCCGCCGTTGCCGCTCGCGCGCCCTCAACGCCGGCCGCCGCTCCTGCCCGATCGATCCCGCTTCGCATCCAGCCGCTTCGCCCGTGCCAGCCGCCAGCCGGCCGCGCCCGCGATCCATCATCTTTGCTAACCTACTTCGCCCGCACGCCCGCTAACCTGCTTCACCCGCGCCAGCCGCCGCGCGATCCACCCGAGCGCTCCCGCCCGAGCCAGCCACCTCGTCCTGCCTGAGCCGCCGCGCGCGACCGAGTCGCTGTTGCGGCCCCCCGACACCGAGTCGCCTCCGCCGAGCCGCCAGCTGCCGCGAGATCCCGCGCTGCCGCACCACCCGAGCCATCTGAGCCGCCCGCGCCCACACCATGTCGTCCGTCGTTGTACCGGCCACGCTGCAGCCACAGCAGGACGTCGGTGTACCTCGTCAGCAGCAGCAGCCACAGCTCCAGGTTCCACGGGCACCTGCATCGACGCTCCCCGTACCGCGTCCGCCGGCGCATCAGGCATACTACGCGGCTCCACAACCCTATGGAGGGTACCCACCGTCGCAGCTGAGCGGCGGCTATGGCCTCTCCATGGCGTCACCGCTACCCTCGCCGGCCCTGCCACCGTCGCCCTAGGATCTGGCGCCCCTCGCCGCGCTGTACACCGTGCCTACGCCGAACAACTACACTGTAGGCGGTGATTGGTACATCGACACCGGTGCTACGGCTCACATGTTTGCTCATCCTGGTAACCTTGCCTCCTTCACTCCTGTCTCTACCGACCGCCACATTATTGTTGGCGACGGTTCCACACTTCCTATCACACACATTGGGCACACCTCTTTTCCTTCTAGTTCCACTCCATTGTATTTGTGTAACATACTTGTGTCACCTCATCTTATTAAGAATCTCATTTCCATTAGTTGTTTCACTCGTGAAAATCCTGTTACCGTTGAATTTGACGAGCTTGGTTTTTGTGTCAAAGACGCTCGAACCAGGATGGTACTTCACCGATGTGACAGCCCCGACAAGCTCTATCCGGTGCACTCGCCTTCATCCACCACCACCACACCGGTTTCTCTCTTCGCTGGAGTCGATCTCTGGCACGCTCGCTTGGGTTATCCCAACCCCGTCACACTTGTCATGCCTGTCGAGTCGCCAAACATGTTCGCCTGCCTTTTACTAATTCCACCACTATCGCTTCTTTTCCTTTTCAGTTGATTCAGCACTGGCGTCTGGGTGGTCAATCCAGTGCCGGTGTCCGGGAAGCGAAGCCCGAGCGGCCAACGCAGTAGTTGTGTCCGAGCTGAAGCCGACAATGACGGCAGGCGTGTGACGACGTGCAAACGAGCGTGTCAGCAGTAGCGTCTGGGCTATCAATGCAGCGCCGGTGCCCGGGAAGCGAAGCCCGAGCGGCCAACGCAGTAGTTGTGTCCGAGCGGCCAGGCCTGAGCGGCGAACGCAGCACCGGGCGGAGGCGGCAGTAGATACGTGACAGACGCGGGAGGTGATGGAGTAGTCCCATTCGGAGCAGGGCGGCGACATCCGGAGCACAAGGACAGGCGGGCAGACACGCAGACGATGACCATGACGGGTGCCGCATCGCGAGGGGCCGCCATGTCGGAGAAGAGGCTGGGTTATCGCGCTCGTGTCAGAGCAGAGGCATGTGGGGTCGACGGCGGTGGCGGGCGACGCAAACCGATCTTAGGTTTAAAATAAAAAACAAAGCGCCGATCAATGCTATCGGCGGGAGAAAGAAAACCCCGGATCAAAAGATTGGGAAACGGACTATCTAGGGCAGCTGATCAACTGGATGGGCTGACAAATCCTCGGTACGGTCAGCGCGGCCTCAGGTGCGGCACGGTGCGAAAGCGGCGGCTAGGGCTTTGGGACGGTTAGGCTGATACCCCATGTAAGTGGAATAAAAAGGGAGATTAATGGAGCTATTGTTGTAGTACTTGAGCCTTGTGGGTGTATACACAGGAGTAAATGACCATCTTAAAGTACAAACAAGTTAGAACAAATCCTAGTCTATCCTATCATTGCTAATAATCACGATACTCAACAAATTCGTCCTAACATTTCCTTGACATAGTCACATTCGTCCTAACGTTTCCTTGACATATAGTCACATTCGTCCTAACATTTCTTCTGACATATAGTAACGAAGCAACCACGAGAAAGACAGAGGGAAAACAGCAAATTAGCCGGTGGAGGCTCGAAACCATTGGTGTTCTTTTTGGATTTTCTGCTACAACTGAAATTGAAGACTGCGACGCCACTAGTGTGACATCTGAAGCCGAGTATTGTTTTTGTAGTCTTGCTTTATGGGATGCCTTACTGGCAGCGAACAGTAAGATAGCAATTTAACAACGTTGTAGTGAGTTAATTAAGTACTGAACATAGTAACAGTACTAGCAGACAACTACGTTGGACAGTTCTAATTAGCTAGCTGCCAGGTTGAATTATTTACTACAGTACGTAGTAACAGTAGCAGACAGTGTTCAGTTTGCACGCCTATTGGTAATTGAGCCATCCACATGCATGCCCAGGGCACATGCGAATTTGAACAAATGACTCGAAAGCCTCCTCGCATAACCTAAGGTAGTACAGACTAAGCACACAATAAATAAAACAAAGAAAACTAGCTAGCTAGCTATGCAATTCTAAGACTCTGTGTAATCCAACGACTGCTCAACTAGCTAGCTGGATATAATTTCCCACATTGCTGCAGTCATAAGCTAGCTGGATATGCATACATGTTACATGATCACCAGTTCAGTCAGGTGGATCACAGATGTGTAGGGATGCCATCACGGAATAATCTATCTACCTTGCCAAACCTGAAGTACTGGTAGGTGTTGCATGTCTCGCACCGGCTGATCAGGACAGCGTGTCGAGTGGCAACACTGAGCCTTGAAGACCGCGACGGCGCTGGTCAGCCACCAGCGCAAGATCTGAGGCTTTTGTTTTGTTTCGCTCGACTGGATGCTCTAGTTATGTCACGTGCTGTCTGCCATGCACAGCTTGATGTGGCGCCTTGAGAACCGGTCTTGCCACCAATGTGTGATACAAACTAGGTATAATCTCATCTTCTAGGTTGATGGCATCTTGTGGAGTAAACTAGAGATAGCATTCTAGAAAAGCGCCATTGGTTCTTGGAATCTTAATTTACCGGTTCTTCCATCTTATCTCTTGTCCTCAAACCGCCCAAGTGTTGATGCATGTGTTACTTACGTGAATCCACAAGTGTTTTCTACGTATGCATCATAAAAACGAGAGACATTACTAAATGTATAGGTCACTTGAGTTAATGCAGCCAATCGACATTTTGACCAATATTGTACAGTAAAGCTTGTGGAATTTCGTGTTGAACTGATAGTCTTCGGACTGTTTTCCTGTCCACGCATGAATGTGATTAGGTGCCTAGTTAACCTAAAGCATGAAAAGTAGCATAGATAAACTCATTCACTTAATCTATGAAACCATGATGCATGTGATAGCATAGATGAAAGCATTCACATTATCTTTTCAAATCTTGTACATCAAGCAAGGCTAGCAAGGTTGAAACCCTTGTTGGTAATGTTGGTGGCACAAATAATGTTTTATTTGTGTTGCTCAGCTTATCATTCGTGTAAGAAACGTGTACCTCCATGCCTTGATACCTTAGTTTCTCACTTTGGGATAATTTGCCACTTGCTGCAAACCCTTGCAGCTGGGGACCCAACTTGTTTTTAGGCTATACACCTCGGAGCAAGCAAGCAGCGGTTGCTACCCATCAAGTTTCCCTGTCCTGATGCTTACCGTTGGTAATTTGGCCCATATCAGAAGCATGAAGGTACACAGGTTGCTCATCAACAGAGGCAACTCCCTGAGCATTATCACGACCTAGACCCTAAACTAAATGCAAATCCCAAAGGAGCAGATCGAGCAAAGTTCGAAGCCATTCCAGGCGGTCATCCTAGGGATGTCGTATGTGCCCCTTGGACATATCACACTACAAATGTTCTTTGGTGATGGGAAGAACTTCAGCTGAGAATTGGGCACTCTCGAAGTCATCTGCTACGAGATGGTCTACAATGTCCACCTTAGGAGACCGGTCTTGGCATAGCTCATGGTGATCCAAACTGCACCTAGCTACATGATGATGAAGGTACAGGGACCAAAGGCCAAAATCCCAGCAAACATCTCCCTGGACAGCAAACTACTAAACGACATCATAGTGGCCGAGGTGTTGCCCGTGGTATACCTACTGGAACCTCCGCGGGTTAGGAGCAGGACGAAGACAAACCATACAGCCACAACAATCAAAGAGGAGTCAGGCGATGGCGAGCCGCCCATGCCTGTTAGTGCTCATCATGAAGGATGACTAAATCCTAACCAAGGTAAAAACGCGAGCCGGGAAACTACGCAAGTCCACGACATAAGAACTTTTTTCACGTTTTTGTTTGAACTCAACTAAACTATTTTCTGTAGCAATTTTGGTGCGTCTACAGTTTTTCTTCCTCCACGCATTAGTTTCATGCATAAGTAACACACATAGAGTTAACCAAATGGAGTGTGGTTTGTCGACCAAAAGACCAGGGAGGTTTACGTGTTCAGGATCTCCAGGTCATGAATGATGCCTTACTCGGTAAATGGCTGTTCAACCTACTTACCGAGGATGGTGTTTTGGCGAACCCTTTGCGCAATAAGTATCTAGGCCAAAAAGCGTTGTCTCGGGCATATTGGAAACCTGGTGAATCACATTTTTGGTCTGGTCTGATGGTGGTAAAGAAACATCTATTCCGCATTCGATCATTCGCGATAAAGGATGGCTCCAAGATACGTTTCTTTGAGGACAGTTGGCTAGGAAACACCACTCTTCAGGAACAGTATCCAGCCTTGTACCGAATTTTAGGCGATAAGAACGATGGGAAAGTAGTGGCTGAACCCCAGCTCGGTGCACCCACGATGCACCGACACAAGAAAACATAGCAAAACATTTTCAAAATATTTTTGATACTTTGTGGGAATGATCATCAACAAATGTTATGGGTGCTTGCAAAGTTTGCTGACCGAATAACATTTGAGGAGCTCCGTACAAAAAATACGAAATTACAAAATCTACTCAAACACTGATCTTACATTTTGACTAATTTTTGGTGTTTTTTTCTTTTTTGTACATAGCTCCTCGAATGTTGTTTGACCACCAAACTTTGCAAGCGCCCACAAATTCTGTTGATCATCATTCCCACAAAGTTTCAGAATTTTTTAGACTCATATGGCTTTAATGTCGCCAAGTTATCATTTTTTTAATTATAACTTGCTAGGTTGTTCGTCTAAGGTTGTGTGCATCTTAGCTATGCAGTGGCTGGATGTTGCTCGTTATGTTTTGCATCCACTTGAAGCTACATTATGAGTTAATAGAAGCGCCCTTTATCGAAAAAGTAAGATAGATAGTAAGTGGAATATCTATATGTGGCATAGAATGCACACAAGAATACGTGGTGGTGTTAGCAGGTTAAGGGCCCCTCCATTTGTAAAAAAAAACACAAGTCGGACGTCAGGACCTCTCCACAACCGCTGGAAAGCTTCCTCGCATCACCTCAGAAGTCACTAAATTTGGGATAGTGCATGGGATACAATTGCAATCGATGTTGTTTGTACTAGAGGACAAATATGGAATCAGTGGCATCGACTGGGAGTTATGAGCATGGGGAAAATACAAAACAAGCTAGAACAAATCCTAGTCTATCATATCTTTTGTAATAATCACAATACTCAACAAGTTCGTCCTAACATTTTCTCTGACGTATAGTCACATTTGTTCTAACATTTGCTCTGACATATAGTAACCAACCAACCACGAGAAAGACAGAGGGGGAAACGGTAAATTAGCTGGTGGAGGCTCGAAAATATTGGTGTTCTTTTTGGATTTTCTGCTACTCAGCTCGATGGAGAAGCTGGTGGAGTACAATTGAACATTGAAGACTGTGATGCCACTAGTGTGACATCTGAAGCCGAGTATTGTTTTTATAGTGTTGCTTCACGGGATGCCTACTGGCAGCGAATAGTTACTTAGCAATTTAACAACATTGGAGTGAGTTAATTAACGTAGTAACAGCAGCAGACAACTGCGTTGGACAGTGCTAATTAGCTAGCTGCCAGGTTGAATTATTTACTACGTAGTAACAGTAGCAGACAACTGCGTTGGACAGTGCTAATTACCTAGCTGTTCAGTTTGCACGGCTATCGGTAGTTGAGCCATCCACGTGCATGCCCAGGGCACATGCAAATTTGGACAAATGACACAGAGCTAATAAATGACTGCTACCTTCATCCTCGTTTATTAGTCTCTTTCCTATTTTATGCCAAATTTTGACCTTCAATTTTTTTTGCGGTTTATAATAAAATGTTAATGCATGTCATAAATAATAATATAATTGCAAACTATTCAAATACGAATCCAACGATGTATTTTTAGTGACATGTATTAATATTTTGTTAGTTAAATCTCTAGTCAAAATTTAGCTTAAAATACAAAGGGGAATTTGAAACCAGCACGAAGTAGTACAGATTAAGCACACAAGAAATAAAACAAAGAAAACTAGCTACCATCTCCTTTCCGATTTAGAGGCCTTAGCTCAATTTTCTCGTTTTTTCCGATTTAAATGGCTCATCTTCATCTCCTTTTGAGATTTCGAGGCACATTAAATCTTTGCATGCAAAAATAAAAAATGAACTCACTAATGCATGTAATGTTCCTACTCATCTAATGACCAAGCATGCATGCACTGCAATTGATTCAAATTAATGCATCCATTTAATTTGAATAGTTCTGTAAAGTACGAGATACTTTCCTTCACTCACCAACTGCCCTGATTGATGAGATTTCAGATTTGAGCCCAGTAAACTGAAAAGGACGGAGTAGCAAGCTATGCAATTCTAAGGATCACAGACGTGTTACATGCTCAACAATTTAGTTAGGTGCATCACAGACGGAATAATCTTTGTACCTTGCCAAACCCGAAGTAGTGGTAGATGTTGCCTGTCTCGCGCACTGGCAGATCACGACAGTGTGTCGACTGGCAACACTGAGCCTTGAAGGCCGCGATGGCACTGGTCAGCCAGCAGCGCAAGATATGATGCTTTTGTTTTGTTTCGCTCGACTGGATGCTCTTGCAGCTTGAGAAACGGTCTTGCCAACAACGTGAAATACAAAGTAGGTATAATCCTATCTTGTTGGTTGATGGCATCTTGTGAAGTAAACTGATCAAGCCATGTTGAGTTTTTGGACTAGCCATAGTGGAGAGTAAATTACATTAGTAACATACACGCTACCCTAGGCAATATTACTTCCTTGCTATCCATAGTGGGGGTAATATAGGTTGTAACATCACACTTATCTAGGTAAAATATATGACGTGGCAAGTAATTAATGATGAAAGAGAGGCATGTAGTAACATAGCTAATTACTCATACTATGAGTAACATCACATATACCAAGACAAAATGAGTCTACAACTTAATAAATGAAGAGTTGCATGACACCACACATGACACCACACATATGTTGTTGCCCACTATAGAGGTAGTAATATTGCTAGTCTGAGTTACTCCCCACTATGTAGTCCTCATAGTGGGTTTTAACATGTATGGTGCATGCAAAGCTTCATTTATTAGGTTATAGACTCATATTGTCTTGAGATATGTGATGTTATGGTAACTAGTTATGTTACTCAATTTACCTCTCTCCCCATTAACTCATTGCCACATAGACAAAATTGTTGAGTACCCAATGTTACTCTTGAAGTTACTCCCACTATTGTCAGTTTTAGGGGTAATAATCATGCTCAATCCTGTTATCGTGCAAACACTCACTTGCCTTGACCCAATCTAGAAAAGCGCATATGGTTCTTGGAATCTTAATTTACATGTTCCTCCATCTTATCTCTTGTCCTCAAACCGCCTAAGTGTTGATGCATGCGCTATCACGTGAATCCACAAGTGTTCTTTACGTATAAAAAGGAGAGACTTTACTAAATGTATGGGTCACTTCAGCCAATGCAGCCAATCAACATTTTAACCAATACTGTACAGTAAAGCTTGTTGAACTGGCAGCCTTCAGACTGTTTTCTTGTCCATGCATGAATGTGATTAGGAGCCTAGTTAACCTAAAGCATGAAAAAAGCATAGAGATAATCATTCACTTAATCTATGAAACCACGATCCAGGTGATAGCATAGCATACATGAAAGCATTCACATTATTTTTTCAAATCTTGTACATCAAGCAAGGCTAGCAAGGTTGAAACCCATTGGGAATGCTGGGGGCACAAATAATGTTCTATTTGTGTTGCTGAACTTATCATTGGTGTAAGAGACTTGTGCCTCCTTGGCTTGATACCTTACTTTCTCCCTTTGGGATTATTTGCCACTTGCTGCAAACCCTTGGAATTGGGGACCTTAACTGGTTTTTAGGCTATACAGCTTTGAGAAAGCAACCAGCGGTTGCTACTACATGTCAAGTTTCGTTATCCCGACGGTTACCATTGGTGACTTGGCCCATCATCAGAAGCATGAAAGGTTCATAGGTTGCTCATTTCCAAAGGCAGCTCCCTGAGCATTATCACAACCTAGACCCTAAACTAGATGCAAATCCCAAAGGAGGAGATCGAACAGAGATCGAAGCCTTTCCACTAGTGTGATGCCACTAGTGTGACATTCTGAAGCCGAGTATTGTTTTTATAGTGTTGCTTCACGGGATGCCTACTAGCAGCGAATAGTTACTTAGAGTAGCAATTTAACAACATTGGAGTGAGTTAATTAACGTAGTAACAGCAGCAGACAACTGCGTTGGACAGTGCTAATTAGCTAGCTGCCAGGTTGAATTATTTACTACGTAGTAACAGTAGCAGACAACTGCGTTGGACAGTGCTAATTACCTAGCTGTTCAGTTTGCACGGCTATCGGTAGTTGAGCCATCCACGTGCATGCCCAGGGCACATGCAAATTTGGACAAATGACACAGAGCTAATAAATGACTGCTACCTTCATCCTCGTTTATTAGTCTCTTTCGTATTTTATGCCAAATTTTGACCTTCAATTTTTTTTGCGGTTTATAATAAAATGTTAATGCATGTCATAAATAATAATATAATTGCAAACTATTCAAATACGAATCCAACGATGTATTTTTAGTGACATGTATTAATATTTTGTTAGTTAAATCTCTAGTCAAAATTTAGCTTAAAATACAAAGGGGAATTTGAAACCAGCACGAAGTAGTACAGATTAAGCACACAAGAAACAAAACAAAGAAAACTAGCTACCATCTCCTTTCCGATTTAGAGGGCTTAGCTCAATTTTCTTTTTTTTTCTGATTTAAATGGCTCATCTTCATCTTCTTTTGAGATTCCGAGGCACATTAAATCTTTGCATGCAAAAATAAAAAATGAACTCACCAATGCATGTAATGTTCCTACTCATCTAATGGCCAAGCATGCATGCACTGGAATTGATTCAAAATAATGCATCAGTTTAATTTGAATAGTTTTGTAAAGTACGAGATACTTTCCTCCACTCACCAGCTGCCTTGATTGATGAGATTTCAGATTTGAGCCCAGTAAACTGAAAAGGAAGGCGTAGCAAGCTATGCAATTTTAAGGATCGCAGACGTGTTACATGCTCAACAATTTAGTTAGGTGGATCACAGACGGAATAATCTTTGTACCTTGCCAAACCTGAAGTAGTGGTAGATGTTGCCTGTCTCGCACCGGCTGATCACGACAATGTGTCGACTGGCAACACTGAGCCTTGAAGACCGCGATGGCAGTGGTCAGCCACCAGCGCAAGATATGAGGCTTTTGTTTTGTTTCGCCCGACGGGATGCTCTTGCAGCTTGAGAAACGGTCTTGCCAACAACGTGAAATATAAAGTAGGTATAATCCCATCTTGTTGGTTGATGGCATCTTGTGGAGTAAACTGATCAAGCCATGTTGAGTTTTTAGACTAGCCATAGTGGAGAGTAAATTACATTAGTAACATACACGCTACCCTAGGCAATATTACTTCCTTGCTATCTATAGTGGGGGTAATATAGGTGGTAACATCACATTTATCTAGGTAAAATATATGATGTGGCAAGTAATTAATGATGAAAGAGAGGCATGTAGTAACATAACTAGTTACTCATACTATGAGTAACATCACACATACCAAGACAAGATGAGTCTACAAACTAATAAATAAAGATTTGCATGACACCACACATATGTTGTTTCCCACTATAGAGGTAGTAATATTGCTAGTCTAAGTTACTCCCCACTATGTAGTCTTCATAGTGGGTTTGAACATGTGTGGTGTCATGCAAAGCTTTATTTATTAGGTTATAGACTCATATTGTCTTGAGATATGTGATGTTATGGTAACTAGTTAAGTTACTCAATTTACCTCTCTCCCCATTAACTCATTGCCACATAGACAAAATTGTTGAGTACCCAATGTTACTCTTGAAGTTACTCCCACTATTGTCAGTTTTAGGGGTAATAATCATGCTCAATCCTGTTATCGTGCAAACACTGACTTGCCTTGACCCAATCTAGAAAAGCGCATATGGTTCTTGGAATCTTAATTTACATGTTCTTCCATCTTATCTCTTGTCCTCGAACTGCCTAAGGGGTGATGCATGTGCTATCACGTGAATCCACAAGTGTTCTTTATGTATAAAAAGGAGAGACTTTACTAAATGTATGGGTCACTTCAGCCAATGCAGCCAATCAACATTTTAACCAATATTGTACAGTAAAGCTTGTTGAACTGGCAATCTTCAGACTATTTTCTTTTCCATGCATGAATGTGATTAGGAGCCTAACCTAAACCATGAAAAAAGCATAGTGATACTCATTCACTTAATCTATGAAACCACGATCCATGTGATAGCATAGCATACATGAAAGCATTCATATTATCTTTTCAAATCTTGTACATCAAGCAAGGCTAGCAAGGTTGAAACCCATTGGGAATGTTGGGGGCACAAATAATGTTCTATTTGTGTTGCTGAGCTTATCATTGGTGTAAGAGACTTGTGCCTCCATGGCTTGATACCTTAGTTTCTCAGTTTGGGATAATTTGCCACTTCCTGCAAACCCTTGGAATTGGGGACCTTAACTGGTTTTTAGGCTATACAGCTTGGAGCAAACAACCAGCGGTTGCTACTACATGTCAAGTTTCGCTATCCCGACGGTTACCATTGGTGACTTGGCCCATCATCAGAAGCATGAAAGGTTCATAGGATGCTCATTTACAGAGGCAGCTCCCTGAGCATTATCACGACCTAGACCCTAAACAAAATGCAAATCCCAAAGGAGGAGATCGAACAAAGTTTGAAGCCTTTCCAGGCAGTCATCCTAGGGATGTCGTATGTGCCCCTCGGACATATCACACTACCAGTGTTCTTTGCTGATGGGAAGAACTTCAGATGATAATTGCGCACTTTCGAAGTCAGCTGCTTCGAGATGGTCTACAATGCCCTCCTTAGGCGACCGGTCTTGGCATAGCTCATGGTGATCCAAACTACACCTACATGATGATGAAGGTACAGGGACCAAAGGCCAAAATCCCAGCAAACATCTCCCTGGATATTGAACTACTAAACGACATCATAGTGGCCGAGGTGTTGCATGCGGTCTACATACTGGAACTTCCACGGGTTAGGAGTGGGACGAAGACAAACCAGACACCCACAACAATCAAAGAGGAGCCAGGCGATGGCGATCTGCCCACGTCTCTTACAACTCATCATGAAGGTTGACAGAATCCCAACCAAGGTAAAAAAGCGAGCGAAGAAAGTACGCAAGTCCACAACATAAGAACTTTTTGACCTTTTTGTTCGAACTCAACTAAACTGTTTCCTGTAGCAATTTTGGTGCGTATACATTTTTTTCTTCCTGCACGCATAAGTTTCCTACATAAGTAACACACTAAGCAAGTGGAATATCTATATGCAACACATAATGCACATAAGAAGACATGGCTGTGTCAACAGGCTAATGGCCCGTCCATTCGTAAAAAAGAACTAATCGGACCTCACGACCTCTCCACAAGCGCTCGAAAGCCTCCTCGCGTAACCTAAGAAGTTAGTAAGTTCAGGATGGTGCATGGGATGCAATTGCAATCGATGTTGTTTGTATCAGAGGACAAAGATGTAATCAGTGGCCTCGAATGAGAGTAATGAGCATGGGGAAAGTATCAGGTGATACAGAGCCTTAGATGCTCCAATGATACGAGCTCCTAGGAGCGGTTACACCCATTTTGGATCACTATTTCTTATTATAAATTGCTCATGATTATCCTTGTTGTGCAAATTATGACACCATCCTGATGCCATTTCCCTCTTAATCTATATGTTGAAACGAAGGACGGGGGAATTGCCGGAAAACTACAGAAAAGTGCCAAAAATAAATGTAGGAAAGACAATATTTTTCCGGAGCCCAAATAAATCAATAAAAAATTGGAGAAAATCATTGGAAGAGAGCCAAGGGAGCTAGACATGGGCCGGGGGCTGCCTGTGTGGTGCACGCGGCTCCACCACATGGCAAGAATTCTAGCAATGAGGGAATAAAACAGAAAATGCTTATGAGACGGTTTGCGTTGTCACCAACCTAGCTCACAAATCACACTCGGAATGGGAACGGGAGACTGAAGCAATCTCACACTAGGGATAGGAAATCCAGGGATACAATGGGGAGGAAGAAGAGCTGAACTTGCGGCGAGCCATCGGACACATACTAGTACTAGCTAGGAAACTAATCTAACTTGCCTGAAAAATGACGTACTAGTACTATTACTTGTACACTAACAGATTTAGATTATTCTCCTAACAGACTCCTTGCACATATGATATGAATAAAGAAAATCGAACCAAAGCGGTCAAACGCGAAAGCACGGCGCGCCGCCGCCATGGAAGACGGCATTCGGCGGCGGGGTGAAGGGTAGGTAGCACTCATAGCTGTAGAAGAAGACCTTCTTCACAATCACCTTGTACATGAGGGTGAGATCCACGCGCACCCTAACGTGCATCGTCCCAGAGCCCCGCTCCCTCTCCACCTCCTTGGCCAACCCCTCTTGCACTTGCACGTCAGCCACCATGACCATGCCCTGGAAAACCGCGTGCAGCACCGTCGTGTTCTTGGGTCCCTGCCGGAAGAAACCCGGGAGCGAGTTCCCGGCGAGGCCAAGGCTGGTGCCGTTGTAGGAGGCGCTGGCGCCCACGTCGAGGTAGCTGATGCTGAGCAGTCTGTTGGAGTTTCGGAAGCTGAGGTCGACGGTGAGGTCGTACCGGAGGGAGCCGCCGTTGAGGTCGAGGGAGGCAAGGGAGGCGGAGTCGACGCTTGGGTAGAAGCGATCCGGGCGGTAGAGGAGCCAGAGGAAGAGGACGATGACGCTGAGCGGCGTCCAGAACTGGACGCACTGCCACACCCAGAGGGACGCGTCTATCCCGGCCTTCTTGTACCTGCAGCACAGACAGTTCAACGCGCATTGCCATGGCAGCTTGAACAGCGGCACGCACGTGTCTAGGATCACCGCCGTCTTCGTCTCCTTCCAGCACTCCCTGGCCGCTTTCCGGCCGCCCTCCTCCCCTCTCTGGCCGGACATTTTTTTGTATATTTCTTTCTCACTAACGTGTATCGACTCACATAGCTATGGCCATCTGCAGTTTATATAGGCAGAAGAGCGCGCCTAAACATAAAAGCGCTACTACTAAAATTTCCACGGTTTAGCCGATAAGCTATACATAATAGTAGCGATCTACGTAGAACCGCGCTACCGCTACTTGCTTTGTAGCAGCGCGTTTATGATGATATGCGCTGCTGCTAAAGAAAATAAAATTAAATGGAAAGCAAATAAAAAAGTAAATGAAAATGAAATAAATAGAAAAAGGTGAAAGGAAAAAAATAAAATGTGAAGAAAAATAAATAAAAAAGGGGGAAAAAGAGAAAGGAATAGCAGTAGCACGTATCTAGGAAAACGCTGTAGCTAGCTTAGCAGTAGCGCACTTCCTGGAATGCGCTACTGCTACTTCTGACTTAACCGCGCGGTCGTTCTTCCCCACGGCCACTTCCCACAAATCCCTTTCCTCCGCTGTCGCCGCCGCCGTCGCCCGTCGGCCGCCGCGCGCTCTCCCGTCGCTCTCCGCACACCCTCGACGCCGCCCCTGACCCCGAATCTGACGCCGCCCCCGACCACGACCTCGACGCCGCCCCCGACCTCGACGCCGCCCCCGACCCCGACCTCGACGCCGCCCCCGACCCCGACCTCGACGCCGCCCTCCGCCGCGCGCCCGAGCCCCGACCCCGACCTCGATGCCGCCTGCCCCTCCCTCGCCGCAGGCACCCGAGGTGAGCACGCCTGCTCCTCCCCCTCCCCTACCTCTGCCTAGCTAGGGTTCTTCAAATTTTAGTTGCATCAAATTAGTTAGGGTTCATTTATGGGTGGAAATGAATCGGATGCGGATGTTATCAGATACGGATGCGGCTCGGATGTTTTCTTAGATGATGAATAAACACTATTGTAATGCATAATAAAATGAGTAAAATTTGACCACTTATTTCACTTTTAAGTTGGATAATTGGAATATCCGCTATTACTTTCCACCCCTAGGTTCATCAAATTAGATGGTAATTAGGGCAGTAGTTCCTAAGTACTAATTAGTTAGTAAGAACTAGGTACTAATTAGGTACTAGTTTACTTTTATTTATAGTAAATTTATTTTTAGTAAGAACTAGTTGAATTAAGAGAACTAGTTAGTAAGAACTTGTTGTTATTTTTTTAGTTAAAGCATTTTTTCCCGCATCGACGTCGACGATGCCTATCCCGCATCCTCGTCGTCGACTCGGTGGAGGACACCTGCTTGACCGGATGGGCCATGTCCGGGACTGGGCTCCACCGGGCTGGTACTGGGAGGCGCTACCTACCGGGGGGCGCTGCTTGGTGAGGAGCCAGCCCATCGTTGACCCGAACCTTCTTTGGTGGCGGTCGCGTGGGCCAGTGACGGTGCAGAGGCTTGAGGACCCCGCGGAGGTGGTACGTCACCGTGTCAGCGAGGAGGACGCGCACGTCCGTCGCTACTTCTTTGCGTTGGAGCACAGGTTCTCCAATACCTGGCAGGTTCTCGAGGGATCTCACTGGAGCTATGATCCTGTGATGGTTCCTTCTTTTTGGGTGTCCACCGCCCGCGCCGATACCCGTCGTGCGCTAGGGTTTTAGTTGTATTAATGATGTTATATGTATGATACTATTCGGGATGTATTAGTGATAATATTCGACGATGTACGGACGTATGAGATGATTTACTTTCTCTCATTGAATGCATGCTAATTTGAATACTTATTTATTTTACGATTTGGTTTTGCTTATTGAATGCTCATGTCAATATGAGTCCTATAAGATATTTGAAATGTATATCTTGTGTTGCTCAAATAGGATATGTGCTTGCCCAAGTGGCCGGTCATGTTTGCAGGTTACACCTCCGAGTGGCCTATGTTTTGCCTGAGTGTTGATTCATTTCCGTTCCGGCAAATTTCAGGCGCTCGATATGTCCTATTTTAGCAAAGGTCATGCCGGATTTTTCCATAAATTTTGGCATGACTTGTGCCAGAATATGTAGGAAATATCGAGTGCCCCGGATTTGTGTGTTGAGTATCCTGGTAGTTGTCTTCGATCGATTTTCAATTAATGTTTCAACTATGAACATAGGAAATGTTTGACGATGAAAAGGATTTCTGTTGGGTTTCGTAGTAATTTCAAAAAAATTCCTACGCACACGCAAGATCATGGTGATGCACAGCAACGAGAGGGGAGACTGTTGTCTACGTACCCACACAGACCGACTGCGGAAGCGTTGACACAACGTAGAGGAAGTAGTCGTACGTCTTCACGATCCAACCGATCAAGCACCGAAACTATGGCACCTCCGAGTTCGAGCACACGTTCAGCTCGATGACGATCCCCGGACTCCGATCCAGCAAAGTGTCGGGGAAGAGTTCCGTCAGCACGACGGTGTGGTGACGATCTTGATGTACTACAGCAGCAGGGCTTCGCCTAAACTCCGCTACAGTATTATCGAGGAATATGGTGGCTGGGGGCACCGCACACAGCTCAGGAATAGATCACGTGGATCAACTTGTGTGTTCTAGGGTGCCTCTGCCTCAGTATATAAAGGACTAGAGGGGGGAGGATGGCCGGCCAAGGTGTGGCGCGCCAGGAGAGTCCTACTCCCTCTGGGAGTAGGATTCCCCCCCCCCAATCCTAGTTGGAATAGGATTCGCGGAGGGGGAAAAGAGAGAGAGGGGGGCCGGCCACCTCTCCTAGTCCTAATAGGACTAGGGGAAGGGGGAGGCGCGCAGCCCTTGTAGGGCTGCCTCTTCTCTTTTCCACTAAGGCCCATCATGGCCCATTTAGCTCCCGGGGGGTTCCGGTAACCTTCCCGGTACTCCGGTAAAATCCCGATTTCACCCGGAACACTTCCGATATCCAAACATAGTTTCCAATATATCAATATTTACGTCTCGACCATTTTGAGACTCCTCGCCATGTCTGTGATCACATCCGGGACTCCGACCAACCTTCAGTACATCAAAATGCATAAACTCATAATATAACTGTCATCGTAACCTTAAGCGTGCGGACCCTACGGGTTCGAGAACAATGTAGACATGACCGAGACACGCCTCCGGTCAATAACCAATAGCGGGACCTGGATGCCCATATTGGCTCCTACATATTCTACGAAGATCTTTATCGGTCAGACCGCATAACAACATACGTTGTTCCCTTTGTCATCGGTATGTTACTTGCCCGAGATTCGATCGTCGGTATCCAATACCTAGTTCAATCTCGTTACCGGCAAGTCTCTATACTCGTTCTGTAATACATCATCTCGCAACTAACTCATTAGTTGCAATGCTTGCAAGGCTTATGTGATGTGCATTACCGAGAGGGCCCAGAGATACCTCTCCGACAATCGGAGTGACAAAACCTAATCTCGAAATACGCCAACCCAACATGTACCTTTGGAGACACCTGTAGTACTCCTTTATAATCACCCAGTTACGTTGTGACGTTTGGTAGTACCCAAAGTGTTCCTCCGGTAAACGGGAGTTGCATAATCTCATAGTTATAGGAACATGTATAAGTCATGAAGAAAGCAATAGCAACATACTAAACGATCGGGTGCTAAGCTAATGGAATGGGTCATGTCAATCAGATCATTCTCTTAATGATGTGATCCCGTTAATCAAATAACAACTCATTGTTCATGGTTAGGAAACATAACCATCTTTGATTAACGAGCTAGTCAAGTAGAGGCATACTAGTGACACTTTGTTTGTCTATGTATTCACACATGTATTATGTTTCCGGTTAATACAATTCTAGCATGAATAATAAACATTTATCATGATTATAAGGAAATAAATAATACCTTTATTATTGCCTCTAGGGCATATTTCCTTCAGTCTCCCACTTGCACTAGAGTCAATAATCTAGATTACACCGTAATGATTCTAACACTCATGGAGCCTTGGTGTTGATCATGTTTCGCTCATGGAAGAGGCTTAGTCAACGGGTCTGCAACATTCAGATCCGTATGTATCTTGCAAATCTCTATGTCTCCCACCTGGACTAGATCCCGGATGGAATTGAAGCGTCTCTTGATGTGCTTGGTTCTCTTGTGAAATCTGGATTCCTTTGCCAAGGCAATTGCACCAGTATTGTCACAAAAGATTTTCATTGGACCCGATGCACTAGGTATGACACCTAGATCGGATATGAACTCCTTCATCCAGACTCCTTTGTTCGCTGCTTCCGAAGCAGCTATGTACTCCGCTTCACATGTAGATCCCGCTACGACGCTTTGTTTAGAACTGCACCAACTGACAGCTCCACCGTTTAATGGAAAGACGTATCCGGTTTGCGATATAGAATCGTTCGGATCAGTGTCAAAGCTTGCATTAACGTAACCTTTTACGATGAGCTCTTTGTCACCTCCATATACGAGAAACATATCCTTAGTCCTTTCAGGTATTTCAGGATGTTCTTGACCGCTGTCCAGTGATCCACTCCTGGATTACTTTGGTACCTCCCTGCCAGACTTATAGCAAGGCACACATCGGGTCTGGTACACAGCATTGCATACATGATAGATCCTATGGCTGATGCATAGGGAACATCTTTCATATTCTCTCTATCTTCTGCAGTGGTCGGGCATTGAGTCTTACTCAATTTCACACCTTGTAACACAGGCAAGAATCCTTTCTTTGCTTGATCCATTTTGAACTTCTTCAAAATTTTGTCAAGGTATGTTGTTTGTGAAACTCCAATTAAGCGTTTTGATCTATCTCTATAGATCTTTATGCCTAATATGTAAGCAGCTTCACCGAGGTCTTTCATTGAAAAACTCTTATTCAAGTATCCCTTTATGCTATCCAGAAATTCTATATCATTTCCAATTAGTAATATGTCATCCACATATAATATTAGAAATACTACAGAGCTCCCACTCACTTTCTTGTAAATACAGGCTTCTCCGAAAGTCTGTATAAAACCAAATGCTTTGATCACACTATCAAAGCATTTATTCCAACTCCGAGAGGCTTGCACCAGTCCATAAATGGATCGCTGGAGCTTGCACACTTTGTTAGCTCCTTTTGGATCGACAAAACCTTCTGGTTGCATCATATACAACTCTTCTTCCAGAAATCCATTCAGGAATGCAGTTTTGACATCCATTTGCCAAATTTCATAATCATAAAATGCGGCAATTGCTAACATGATTTGGACGGACTTAAGCATCGCTACGGGTGAGAAGGTCTCATCGTAGTCAATCCCTTGAACTTGCCGAAAACCTTTCGCGACAAGTTGAGCTTTGTAGACAGTAACATTACCATCAGCGTCAGTCTTCTTCTTAAAGATCCATTTATTCTCAATTGCTTGCCGATCATCGGGCAAGTCAACCAAAGTCCATACTTTGTTCTCATACATGGATCCCATCTCAGATTTCATGGCTTCAAGCCACTTTGGGGAATCTGGGCTCACCATCGCTTCTTCATAGTTCGTAGGTTCATCATGATCTAGTAGCATGATTTCCAGAACAGGATTACCGTACCACTCTGGCGCGGATCTTACTTTGGTTGATCTACGAGGTTGAGTAGTATCTTGATCTGAAGTTTCATGACTATCATCATTAGCTTCCTCACTTATTGGTGTAGGTGTCGCAGAAACAATTTTCTGTGATGTACTACTTTCCAATAAAGGATCAGGTACAGTTACCTCGTCAAGTTCTACTTTCCTCCCACTCACTTCTTTCGAGAGAAACTCCTTCTCTAGAAAGGATCCATTCTTAGCAACGAATGTCTTGCCTTCGGATCTGTGATAGAAGGTGTACCCAACAGTCTCCTTTGGGTATCCTATGAAGACACATTTCTCCGATTTGGGTTCGAGCTTATCAGGTTGAAGTTTTTTCACATAAGCATCGCAGCCCCAAACTTTAAGAAATAACAACTTTGGTTTCTTGCCAAACCACAGTTCATAAGGCGTCGTCTCAACGGATTTTGATGGTGCCCTATTTAACGTGAATGCGGCCGTCTCTAGAGCGTATCCCCAAAACGATAGCGGTAAATCAGTAAGAGACATCATAGATCGCACCATATCTAGTAAAGTACGATTACGACGTTCGGACACACCATTACGCTGTGGTGTTCCGGGTGGCATGAGTTGCGAAACTATTCCACAATTTTTCAAATGTACACCAAACTCGTAACTCAAATATTCTCCTCCACGATCAGATCGTAGAAATTTTATTTTCTTGTTACGATGATTTTCAACTTCACTCTGAAATTCTTTGAACTTTTCGAATGTTTTAGACTTGTGTTTCATTAAGTAGATATACCCATATCTGCTTAAGTCATCTGTGAAGGTGAGAAAATAACGATATCCGCCACGAGCCTCAATATTCATCGGACCACATACATCTGTATGTATGATCTCCAACAAATCTGTTGCTCTCTCCATAGTTCCGGAGAACGGTGTTTTTGTCATCTTGCCCATGAGGCACGGTTCGCAAGTACCAAGTGATTCATAATCAAGTGGTTCCAAAAGTCCATCAGTATGGAGTTTCTTCATGCGCTTTACACCGATATGACCTAAACGACAGTGCCACAACTAAGTTGCACTTTTATTATTAACTCTGCATCTTTTGGCTTCAACATTATGAATATGTATATCACTACTATCGAGATTCATCAAAAATAGACCACTTTTCAAAGGTGCATGACCATAAAAGATATTACTCATATAAATAGAACAACCATTATTCTCCGATTTAAATGAATAACCGTCTCGCATCAAACAAGATCCAGATATAATGTTCATGCTCAACGCTGGCACCAAATAACAATTATTTAGGTCTAATATTAATCCCGTAGGTAGATGTAGAGGTAGCGTGCCGACCGCGATCACATCGACTTTGGAACCGTTTCCCACGTACATCGTCACCTCGTCCTTTGCCAGTGCCCGCTTATTCCGTAGTCCCTGTTTCGAGTTGCAAATATTAGCAACAGAACCAGTATCAAATACCCAGGTGCTACTGCGAGCTCTAGTAAGGTACACATCAATAACATGTATATCACATATACCTTTGTTCACCTTGCCATCCTTCTTATCTGCCAAATACTTGGGGCAGTTCCGCTTCCAGTGACCAGTCTGCTTGCAGTAGAAGCACTCAGTTTCAGGCTTAGGTCCAGACTTGGGTTTCTTCTCCTGAGCAGCAACTTGTTTGCTGTTCTTCTTGAAGTTCCCCTTCTTCTTCCCTTTGCCCTTTTTCTTGAAACTAGTGGTATTGTTGACCATCAACACTTGATGCTCCTTCTTGATTTCTACCTCCGCAGCTTTCAGCATTGCGAAGAGCTCGGGAATAGTCTTGTTCATCCCTTGCATATTATAGTTCATCACGAAGCTCTTGTAGCTTGGTGGCAGTGATTGGAGAATTCTGTCAATGACGCAATCATCTGGAAGATTAACTCCCAATTGAATCAAGTGATTATTATACCCAGACATTTTGAGTATATGCTCACTGACAGAACTGTTCTCCTCCATCTTGCAGCTATAGAACTTATTGGAGACTTCATATCTCTCAATCCGGGCATTTGCTTGAAATATTAACTTCAACTCCTGAAACATCTCATATGCTCCATGACGTTCAAAACGTCGTTGAAGTCCCGATTCTAAGCCGTAAAGCATGGCACACTGAACTATTGAGTAGTCATCAGCTTTGCTCTGCCAGACGTTCATAACATCTGGTGTTGCTCCAGCAGCAGGCCTGGCACCCAGCGGTGCTTCCAGGACGTAATTATTCTGTGCAGCAATGAGGATAATCCTCAAGTTACGTTCCCAGTCCGTGTAATTGCTACCATCATCTTTCAACTTTTCTTTCTCAAGGAACGCATTTAAAATTCAACGGAACAACAGCACGAGCCATCTATCTACAATCAACATAAACAAGCAAGATACTATCAGGGACTAAGTTCATGATAAATTTAAGTTCAATTAATCATATTACTTAAGAACTCCCACTTAGATAGACATCCCTCTAATCTTCTAAGTGATCACGTGATCCAAATCAACTAAACCATAACCGATCATCACGTGAGATGGAGTAGTTTTCAATGGTGAACATCGTTATGTTGATTGATCATATCTACTATATGATTCACGCTCGACCTTTCGGTCTCCGTGTTCCGAGGCCATATCTGCATATGCTAGGCTCGTCAAGTTTAACCTGAGTATTCTGCGTGTGCAAACTGGCTTGCACCCGTTGTAGATGGACGTAGAGCTTATCACACCCGATCATCACGTGGTGTCTGGGCACGACGAACTTTGGCAACGTGCATACTCAGGGAACACTTCTTGATAATTTAGTGAGAGATCATCTTATAATGCTACCGTCAATCAAAGCAAGCAAGATAAGATGCATAAAAGATAAACATCACATGCAATCAATATAAGTGATATGATATGGCCATCATCATCTTGTGCTTGTGATCTCCATCTTCGAAGCACCGTCGTGATCACCATCGTCACCGGCGCGACACCTTGATCTCCATCGTAGCATCATTGTCGTCTCGCCAATCTTATGCTTCCACGACTATCACTACCGCTTAGTAATAAAGTAAAGCATTACATCGCGATTGCATTGCATACAATAAAACGACAACTATAAGGCTCCTGCCAGTTGCCGATAACTCGGTTACAAAACATGATCATCTCATACAATAAAATTCAGCATCATGTCTTGACCATATCACATCACAACATGCCCTGCAAAAACAAGTTAGACGTCCTCTTCTTTGTTGTTGCAAGTTTTACGTGGCTGCTACGGGCTTAAGCAAGAACCAATCTCACCTACGCATCAAAACCACAATGATAGTTTGTCAAATAGACTCCGTTTTAACCTTCGCAAGGACCGGGCGTAGCCATACTTGGTTCAACTAAAGTTGGAGAGACAGTCGCCCGCAAGCCACCTATGTGCAAAGCACGTTGGGGGAACCGGTCTCGCGTAAGCGTACGCGTAATGTTGGTCCGGGTCGTCTCGTCCAACAATGCCGCCGAACCAAAGTATGACATGCTGGTAGGCAGTATGACTTATATCGCCCACAACTCACTTGTGTTCTACTCGTGCATATAACATCAACATAAATAACCTAGGCTCGGATGCCACTGTTGGGTTTCGTAGTAATTTCAAAAAATTTCCTACGCACACGCAAGATCATGGTGATGCACAGCAACGAGAGGGGAGAGTGTTGTCTACGTACCCACGCAGACCGACTGCGGAAGCGTTGACACAACGTAGAGGAAGTAGTCGTACGTCTTCACGATCCAACCGATGAAGCACCGAAACTACGGCACCTCCGAGTTCGAGCACACGTTCAGCTCGATGACGATCCCCAGACTCCGATCCAGCAAAGTGTCGGGGAAGAGTTCCGTCAGCACGACGGTGTGGTGACGATCTTGATGTACTACAGCAGCAGGGCTTCGCCTAAACTCCGCTACAGTATTATCGAGGAATATGGTGGCTGGGGGCACCGCACACGGCTAAGGAATAGATCACGTGGATCAACTTGTGTGTTCTAGGGTGCCTCTGCCTCAGTATATAAAGGACTAGAGGGGGGGAGGCTGGCCGTCCAAGGTGTGGCGCGCCAGGAGAGTCCTACTCCCTCTGGGAGTAGGATTCCCCCCCCCCCCCAATCCTAGTTGGAATAGGATTCGCGGAGGGGGAAAAGAGAGAGAGGGGGGCCGGCCACCTCTCCTAGTCCTAATAGGACTAGGGGAAGGGGGAGGCGTGCAGCCCATGTAGGGCTGCCTCTTCTCTTTTCCACTAAGGCCCATCATGGCCCATTTAGCTCCCGGGGGGTTCCGGTAACCTTCCCGGTACTCCGGTAAAATCCTGATTTCACCCGGAACACTTCCGATATCCAAACATAGGTTTCCAATATATCAATATTTACGTCTCGACCATTTTGAGACTCCTCGTCATGTTTGTGATCACATCCGGTACTCCGAACAACCTTCGGTACATCAAAATGCATAAACTCATAATATAACTGTCATCGTAACCTTAAGCGTGCGGACCCTACGGGTTCGAGAACAATGTAGACATGACCGAGACACGTCTCCGGTCAATAACCAATAGCGGGACCTGGATGCCCATATTGGCTCCTACATATTCTACGAAGATCTTTATCGGTCAGACCGCATAACAACATACGTTGTTCCCTTTGTCATCGGTATGTTACTTGCCCGAGATTCGATCGTCGGTATCCAATACCTAGTTCAATCTCGTTACCGGCAAGTCTCTATACTCGTTCTGTAATACATCATCTCGCAACTAACTCATTAGTTGCAATGCTTGCAAGGCTTATGTGATGTGCATTACCGAGAGGGCCCAGAGATACCTCTCCGACAATCGGAGTGACAAAACCTAATCTCGAAATATGCCAACCCAACATGTACCTTTGGAGACACCCGTAGTACTCCTTTATAATCACCCAGTTACGTTGTGACGTTTGGTAGTACCCAAAGTGTTCCTCCGGTAAACGGGAGTTGCATAATCTCATAGTTATAGGAACATGTATAAGTCATGAAGAAAGCAATAGCAACATACTAAACGATCGTGTGCTAAGCTAATGGAATGGGTCATGTCAATCAGATCATTCTCTTAATGATGTGATTCCGTTAATCAAATAACAACTCATTGTTCATGGTTAGGAAACATAACCATCTTTGATTAACGAGCTAGTCAAGTAGAGGCATACTAGTGACACTTTGTTTGTCTATGTATTCACACATGTATTATGTTTCCGGTTAATACAATTCTAGCATGAATAATAAACATTTATCATGATTATAAGGAAATAAATAATACCTTTATTATTGCCTCTAGGGCATATTTCCTTCAATTTCGGTATTTGCAAATACTGCGAAGACAAGCGCGGCCTGTGCGACGGAATCTTCCTAGATGATGATAGGCGCTTCAGCATCAAGCTGGACGAGAACTTTGAAGTGGATACAGTAAGTCACAACGACAAGTCTTTTTTCGTAATTAAGCATGACATCTGCTTCATTTGCTTCAACTTATAATTTAATTTTTTTACTATTCTACTAGCGTATCCCCTGCCATGCAAGAGTTTTTATCTTCGATAAGATAGGTTTCAGTCGTTCTATGGAGGTAAAGAGAGTTTACTTGAATACCGAGCATGGTTGTATTTTCCATGCAAAATTATACAACGCAGACGACTACACCTATTTTGGATGCAAAACTTGGCAAGCACCATGCAAGACTTATGCATTTGAGCCTGATATGGTTATCACCTTTGATATTCGTCCGGAAGATGATATTGAGGGTAATATCGACATCTGGGTCGATGTGCAGACGCCTCCAATTATACCATTATGTGATTTTCTCAACCATATTTATGTCTTTGATATTGTTTATTCAAAAATAGTTGACAACTAATTTCTATTGTCAGCTTATTTCCGTTCAAGCAAACATGTCCAACGCTTGGTAGACAGGACCTACTACTATCCCGGGGCTGAACTAAACTGCGAGGAAATAAGTCAGTATGTTTCATGGCTTGAGGATCTTCATACTATCAAGACAAATTTTCTTCCTGCACTTAGAAATGTTAGTACTCAAAACGTGCGACCAATAGTGTTCATAATGAACTACGGTCACATCTATTTAGGAAAGATGGTAAGATTTTTAGTATTTGTCCTCAGTGCATCTTTTGCATACATTATTTTTTAAGCTAAACTTCATTGCTAAGTATGTTACTATACGATGTTCTTCAACAGGGACTCCTGATGAATGTTGTGCCTCATTGGATCGAGACTAAAGGTACCATGAATATTGTTATCTTACGGCCAAGATATCCTACAATGCACTTTAGTGCATTCAGGATTTCTAATACCGAGGAATGCTTAATAGTGAAAGACTGGTGCAAAATTGTGAACGATCGCAGAGAAGTACTAGGGGGCAGCAATCAGAAGCGCAACCCATGATTAGGATACAGGTTCATCTGCATGCTCCAACTTGATGAAGGAGGAGTGCTACACATGTTTTATGTTATTTTACTTGAGAGAGAGCAGCACGAGTGATTAGCTAGTTAGAAATGAGTTTGAAGATGATGATGTGCTATACTATGACTATGATGATTAAATAGCTTGTGTTGGTGGTAATGACTATGATGATTATTATTAGCTAGTGTTGTTGGTGATTAGATAGCTACCGCAGTTAGTGTTGGTGGTGATTAGCTAGCTAGAATGAGTTTGAAGATGATGATGTGCTACACTATGACTATGATGATTAAATAAATACTATTGGTGGTAATGACTATATATGATGATGACTAAATATCTTGTGCTGGTGGATTAGATTCAAGTGGAGGCAACATGTGGTGCACATCGAAAGTACTACTAGTCCAAACTAGATCAAGTTTGGATTAGTAGTATACTTTTGACATGCACCACATATTGCCTCCACTTGAATCTAATCCACCTTCATTTGACACACTATTATGGACATAATGATATAAACCTCATAATTTGTATTGTACCAAAATTTGTATAACGACGTATAAATACACTAAAAATAAAAAAATGAAAAAAAGAATACTAGTAGCGATGGATATTAAACACGCTGCTGCTAATCTAGTTAGTAGGAGAAAACAAGCGCTGCGGCTATGTCTCTTAGCAGTAGCGCACGTCGCATGCGCTACTGCTAAGTAATAGCTGTAGCGCCTTATTAGTTGCGCGGCATCCCGTGCTACTAGTTGTTGGAGAACGTAGTAATTTCAAAAAAATTCCTACGCACACGCAAGATCATGGTGATGCATAGCAACGAGAGGGGAGAGTGTTGTCCACGTACCCTCGTAGACCGAAAGCGGAAGTGTTAGCACAAAGCGGTTGATGTAGTCTTACGTCTTCACGATCCGACCGATCAAGTACCGAACGAACGGCACCTCCGAGTTCAGCACACGTTCAGCCCGATGACGTCCCCCGAACTCCGATCCAGCCGAGTGTTGAGGGAGAGTTTCGTCAGCACGACGGCGTGGTGACGATGATGATGTTCTACCGATGCAGGGCTTCGCCTAAGCACCGCTACAGTATTATCGAGGTGGACTATGGTGGAGGGGGGCACCGCACACGGCTAAAAGATCAAACGATCAATTGTTGTGTCTATGGGGTGCCCCCTGCCCCCATATATAAAGGAGCAAGGGGGGGTGCGGCTAGCCTAGAGAGGGGCACGCCAGGAGGAGTCCTACTCCCACCGGGAGTAGGACTCCCCCCTTTCCTAGTTGGATTAGGATTCGGGGGGGGGAAGAGGTGGAGGAGAAGAAGGAAGGGGGGGCGCCACCCCCCTCTCCTTGTCCTATTCGGACTAAGGGGGGAGGGGTGCGCGGCCCAGCCCTGGCCACCTCTCCTCTTTCCCGCACAGGCCAACTAAGGCCCAATAACCTCCCGGGGGGTTCCGGTAACCTCCCGGTACTCCGGTAAAATCCCGATTTCGCCCGGAACACTTCCGATATCGAAACATAGGCTTCCAATATATCAATCTTCACGTCTCGACCATTTCGAGACTCCTCGTCATGTCCGTGATCACATCCGGGACTCCGAAAAACCTTCGGTACATCAAAACATATAAACTCATAATATAACTGTCATCGAAACGTTAAACCTGCGGACCCTACGGGTTCGAGAACTATGTAGACATGACCGAGACACATCTCCGGTCAATAACCAATAGCGGAACATGGATGCTCATATTGGCTCCCACATATTCTACAAAGATCTTTATCGGTCTGACCGCATAACAACATACGTTGTTCCCTTTGTCATCGGTATGTTACTTGTCTGAGATTCGATCGTCGGTATCTCAATACCTAGTTCAATATCGTTACCGGCAAGTCTCTTTACTCGTTCCGTAATACATCATCCCGCAACTAACTCATTAGTTGCAATGCTTGCAAGGCTTAAGTGATGTGCATTACCGAGAGGGCCCAGAGATACCTCTCCGACAATCGGAGTGACAAATCCTAATCTCGAAATACGCCAACCCAACAAGTACCTTCGGAGACACCTGTAGAGCACCTTTATAATCACCCAGTTACGTTGTGACGTTTGGTAGCACACAAAGTGTTCCTCCGGTAAACGGGAGTTGCATAATCTCATAGTCATAGGAACATGTATAAGTCATGAAGAAAGCAATAGCAACATACTAAACGATCGAGTGCTAAGCTAACGGAATGGGTCAAGTCAATCACATCATTCTCCTAATGATGTGATCCCGTTAATCAAATGACAACTCATGTCTATGGCTAGGAAACATAACCATCTTTGATAACGAGCTAGTCTAGTAGAGGCATACTAGTGACACTCTGTTTGTCTATGTATTCACACATGTATTATGTTTCCGGTTAATACAATTCTAGCATGAATAATAAACATTTATCATGATATAAGGAAATAAATAATAACTTTATTATTGCCTCTAGGGCATATTTCCTTCAGTCTCCCACTTGCACTAGAGTCAATAATCTAGATTACATAGTAATGATCCTAACACCCATGGAGTCTTGGTGCTGATCATGTTTTGCTCGTGGAAGAGGCTTAGTCAACGGGTCTGCAACATTCAGATCCGTATGTATCTTGCAAATTTCTATGTCTCCCACCTGGACCAAATCCCGGATGGAATTGAAGCGTCTCTTGATGTGCTTGGTTCTCTTGAGAAATCTGGATTCCTTCGCCAAGGCAATTGCACCAGTATTGTGAAAAAAGATTTTCATTGGACCCGATGCACTAGGTTTGAAACCTAGATCGGATATGAACTCCTTCATCCAGACTCCTTCATTTGCTGCTTCCGAAGCAGCTATGTACTCCGCTTGACACGTAGATCCCGCCACGACGCTTTGTTTAGAACTGCAACAACTGACAGCTCCACCGTTCAATGTAAACACGTATCCGGTTTGTGATTTAGAATCGTCCGGATCAGTGTCAAAGCTTGCATCAACGTAACCATTTACGATGAGCTCTTTGTCACCTCCATAAACGAGAAACATATCCTTTGTCCTTTTCAGGTATTTCAGGATGTTCTTGACCGCTGTCCAGTGATTCACTCCTGGATTACTTTGGTACCTCACTGCTAGACTTATAGCAACACACACATCAGGTCTGGTACACAGCATTGCATATATGATAGAGCCTATGGCTGAAGCATAGGGAACATCTTTCATTTTCTCTCTATCTTCTGCAGTGGTCGGGCACTGAGTCTTACTCAACTTCACACCTTGTAACACAGGCAAGAACCCTTTCTTTGCTTGATCCATTTTGAACTTCTTCAAAACTTTGTCAAGGTATGTGCTTTGTGAAAGTCCAATCAAGTGTCTTGATCTATCTCTATAGATCTTAATGCCCAATATATAGGCAGCTTCACCGAGGTCTTTCATTGAAAAACTCTTATTCAAGTATCCCTTTATGCTATCCAAAAATCCTATATCATTTCCAATCAGTAATATGTCATCCACATATAATATCAAAAATGCTACAGAGCTCCCACTCACTTTCTTGTAAATACAGGCTTCTCCAAAAGTCTGTACAAAATCAAATGCTTTGATCACACTATCAAAGCGTTTATTCCAATTCCGAGAGGCTTGCACCAGTCCATAAATGGATCGCTGGAGCTTGCACACTTTGTTAGCTCCCTTTGGATCGACAAAACCTTCCGGTTGCATCATATACAACTCTTCTTCCAGAAATCCATTCAGGAATGCAGTTTTGAGATCCATCTGCCATATTTCATAATCATAAAATGCGGCAATTGCTAACATGATTCGGACAGACTTAAGCATCGCTACGGGTGAGAAGGTCTCATCGTAGTCAATCCCTTGAACTTGTCAAAAACCTTTCGCAACAAGTCGAGCTTTGTAGACAGTAACATTACCGTCAGTGTCAGTCTTCTTGAAGATCCATTTATTCTCAATTGCTTGCCGATCATCGGGCAAGTCAACCAAAGTCCACACTTTGTTCTCATACATGGATCCCATCTCAGATTTCATGGCCTCAAGCCATTTTGCGGAATCTGGGCTCACCATCGCTTCTTCATAGTTCGTAGGTTCATCATGGTCTAGTAACATGACTTCCAGAACAGGATTATCGTACCACTCTGGTACGGATCTTACTCTGGTTGATCTATGAGGTTCAGTAACAACTTAATCTGAAGTTCCATGATCATCATCATTAACTTCCTCACTAATTGGTGTAGGCGTCACAGGAACAGATTTCTGTGATGAGCTACTTTCCAATAAGGGAGCAGGTACAGTTACGTCATCAAGTTCTACTTTCCTCCCACTCACTTTTTTCGAGAGAAACTCCTTCTCTAGAAAGGATCCATTCTTAGCAGCGAATGTCTTGGCTTCGGATCTGTGATAGAAGGTGTACCCAACAGTCTCCTTTGGGTATCCTATGCAGACACATTTTTCCGATTTGGGTTCGAGCTTATCAGGTTGAAGATTTTTCACATAAGCATCGCAGCCCCAAACTTTAAGAAACGACAACTTTGGTTTCTTGCCAAACCACAGTTCATAAGGCGTCGTCTCAACGGATTTTGATGGTGCCCTATTTAACATGAATGCGGCCGTCTCTAAAGCATAACCCCAAAACGATAGCGATAAATAAGTAAGAGACATCATAGATCGCACCATATCTAGTAAAGTACGATTACGACGTTCGGACACACCATTACGCTGTGGTGTTCCGGGTAGCGTGAGTTGCGAAACTACTCCGCATTGTTTCAAATGTAGACCAAACTTGTAAATCAAATATTCTCCTCCACGATCAGATCGTAGAAACTTTATTTTCTTGTTACGATAATTTTCAACTTCACTCTGAAATTCTTTGAACTTTTCAAATGTTTCAGACTTATGCTTCATTAAGTAGATATACCCATATCTGCTTAAATCATCTGTGAAGGTGAGAAAATAATGATACCCGCCGCGAGCCTCAACATTCATTGGACCACATACATCAGTATGTTTGATTTCCAACAAATCAGTTGCTCGCTCCATTGTTCCGGAGAACGACGTTTTAGTCATCTTGCCCATAAGGCACGGTTCGCAAGTACCAAGTGATTCATAATCAAGTGGTTCCAAAAGTCCATCAGTATGGAGTTTCTTCATGCGCTTTACACCAATATGACCTAAACGGCAGTGCCACAAATAAGTTGCACTATCATTATCAACTCTGCATCTTTTGGCTTCAACATTATGAATATGTGTATCACTACTATCGAGATTCATCAAAAATAGACCACTCTTCAAGGGTGCATGACCATAAAAGATATTACTCATATAAATAGAACAACCATTATTCTCTGATTTAAATGAATAACCGTCTCGCATCAAACAAGATCCAGATATAATGTTCATGCTCAACGCTGGCACCAAATAACAATTATTTAGGTCTAAAACTAATCCCGAAGGTAGATGTAGAGGTAGCGTGCCGACCGCGATCACATCGACTTTGGAACCATTTCCCACGCGCATCGTCACCTCGTCCTTGGCCAGTGTTCGCTTAATCCGTAGTCCCTGTTTCAAGTTGCAAATATTAGCAACAGAACCAATATCAAATGCCCAAGTGCTACTGTGAGCTCTAGTAAGGTACACATCAATAACATGTATATCACATATACCTTTGTTCACCTTGCCATCCTTCTTATCCGCCAAATACTTGGGGCAGTTCCGCTTCCAGTGACCAGTGTGCTTGCAGTAGAAGCACTCAGTTTCAGGCTTAGGTCCAGACTTGAGTTTCTTCTCCTGAGCAGCAACTTGCTTGCTGGTTTTTTAAGTTCCCCTTCTTCTTCCCTTTGCCCTTTTTCTTGACACTAGTGGTCTTCTTGACCATCAACACTTGATGCTCCTTTTTGATTTCTACCTCCGCAGCCTTTAGCATTGCGGAGAGCTCGGGAATTGTCTTATCCATCCCTTGCATGTTATAGTTCATCACGAAGCTTTTGTAGCTTGGTGGCAGTGATTGGAGAATTCTGTCAATGACGCTATCACCCGGAAGATTAACTCCCAGTTGAATCATATGATTATTATACCTAGACATCTTGAGTATATGCTCACTGACAGAACTATTCTCCTCCAACTTGCAGCTGTAGAACTTATTGGATGTAGTGGAACGTAGCAGAAATTCAAAATTTTCTACGCATCACCAAGATTAATCTATGTATTAATCTAGCAACGAGGGGAAGGAGAGTGCATCTACATACCCTTGTAGATCGCTAAGTGGAAGCGTTCAAGTGAACGGGGTTGATGGAGTCGTACTTGCCGTGATCCAAATCACCGATGATCCTAGTGCCGAACGGACGGCACCTCCGCGTTCAACACACGTACAGCCCAGGGACGTCTCCTCCTTCTTGATCCAGCAAGGGGAGAGGAGAAGTTGAGGGAAGACTCCTACATCACGACGACATGGTGGTGATGGAGCTCGTGGTTCTCCGGCAAGGCTTCGCCAAGCACTATGGAGGAGGACGAGGTGTTGGAGGAGGGAGAGGGCTGCGCCAGGGGAAGGGTGCGGCTGCCCTCTCTCTCCCTCACTATATATAGGGGGAAGGGAGGAGGGGGAGGCTCCCTAGGGTTCCCTAGGGGAGGGGCGGCGGCCACAGCGGAAACCCTAGATGGGTTTGGGCGCCCCCACCCCATAGGAAACTTGCCCCCCAAGCCGGGAGGGGCGGCTGCCCTAGGGGTGGCGCCCCCACCTCTCCTGGTTACGTGAGATGGGGTGGGAGGGGCGCTCAGCCCCTTAGTGGGCTGATGTTCCCTCTCCCCTTGGCCCATAAGGCCCCCAAACGCATGGCGGGGCCTCCTAAACCCCTTTGGGACACGCTGGTCATCACCTGGTACCCCCGGAACAATTCCGGACTCCAATACCCTTCGTCCAATATACCGATCTTCACCTCCAGACCATTCCGGAGCTCCTCGTCATGTCCGGGATCTCATCCGGGACTCCGAACAACCTTCGGTAACCACATACTATTTCCCATAACAACTCTAGCGTCACCGAACCTTAAGTGTGTAGACCCTATGGGTTCGGGAACCATGCAGATATGACCGAACCTTAAGCACAGATGACTTAAGCAGATATGGGTATATCTACTTAATGAAACATAAGTCTGAAACATTTGAAAAGTTCAAAGAATTTCAGAGTGAAGTTGAAAATCATCGTAACAAGAAAATAAAGTTTCTACGATCTGATCGTGGAGGAGAATATTTGAGTTACGAGTTTGGTGTACATTTGAAAAATTGTGGAATAGTTTCGCAACTCACGCCACCCGGAACACCACAGCGTAATGGTGTGTCCGAACGTCGTAATCGTACTTTACTAGATATGGTGCGATCTATGATGTCTCTTACTGATTTACCGCTATCGTTTTGGGGTTATGCTTTAGAGACGGCCGCATTCACGTTAAATAGGGCACCATCAAAATCCGTTGAGACGACGCCTTATGAACTATGGTTTGGCAAGAAACCAAAGTTGTCGTTTCTTAAAGTTTGGGGCTGCGATGCTTATGTGAAAAAGCTTCAACCTGATAAGCTCGAACCCAAATCGGAGAAATGTGTCTTCATAGGATACCCAAAGGAGACTGTTGGGTACACCTTCTATCACAGATCCGAAGGCAAGACATTCGTTGCTAAGAATGGATCCTTTCTAGAGAAGGAGTTTCTCTTGAAAGAAGTGAGTGGGAGGAAAGTAGAACTTGACGAGGTAACTGTACCTGCTCCCTTATTGGAAAGTAGTACATCACAAAAAACTGTTTCTGCGACACCTATACCAATTAGTGAGGAAGCTAATGATGATGATCATGAATCTTCAGGACAAGATACTACTGAACCTCGTAGATCAACCAGAGCGAGATCCGCACCAGAGTGGTACAGTAATCCTGTTCTGGAAATCATGCTGCTAGATCATGATGAACCTACGAACTATGAAGAAGCGATGGTGAGCCCAGATTCCGCAAAGTGGCTTCAAGCCATGAAATCTGAGATGGGATCCATGTATGAGAACAAAGTATGGACTTTGGTTGACTTTCCCGATGATCGGCAAGCAATTGAGAATAAATGGATCTTCAAGAAGAAGACTGACGCTGATGGTAATGTTACTGTCTACAAAGCTCGACTTGTCGCAAAAGGTTTTCGACAAGTTCAAGGGGTTGACTATGATGAGACGTTCTCACCCGTAGCGATGCTTAAGTCTGTCCGAATCATGTTAGCAATTGCCGCATTTTATGATTATGAAATTTGGCAGATGGATGTCAAAACTGCATTCCTGAATGGATTTCTGGAAAAAGAGTTGTATATGATGCAACCGGAAGGTTTTGTCAATCCAAAGGGAGCTAACAAAGTGTGCAAGCTCCAGCGATCCATTTATGGACTGGTGCAAGCCTCTCGGAGTTGGAATAAACGCATTGATAGTGTGATCAAAGCATTTGGTTTTATACAGACTTTCGGAGAAGCCTGTATTTACAAGAAAGTGAGTGGGAGCTCTGTAGCATTTCTGATATTATATGTGGATGACATATTACTGATTGGAAATGATATAGAATTTCTGGATAGTATAAAGGGATACTTGAATAAGAGTTTTTCAATGAAAGACCTCGGTGAAGCTGCTTACATATTAGGCATAAAGATCTATAGAGATGGATCAAGACGCTTAATTGGACTTTCACAAAGCACATACCTTGACAAGATTTTCAAGAAGTTCAAAATGGATCAAGCAAAGAAAGGGTTCTTGCCTGTGTTACAAGGTGTGAAGTTGAGTCAGACTCAATGCCCGACCACTGCAGAAGATAGAGAGAAAATGAAAGATGTTCCCTATGCTTCAGCCATAGGCTCTATCATGTATGCAATGCTGTGTACCAGACCGGATGTGTGCCTTGCTATAAGTTTAGCAGGGAGGTACCAAAGTAATCCAGGAGTGGATCACTGGACAGCGGTCAAGAACATCCTGAAATACCTGAAAAGGACTAAGGATATGTTTCTCGTATATGGAGGTGACAAAGAGATCATCGTAAAAGGTTACGTTGATGCAAGCTTTGACACTGATCCGGACGATTCTAAATCGCAAACCGGATACGTGTTTACATTAAACGGTGGAGCTGTCAGTTGGTGCAGTTCTAAACAAAGCGTCGTAGCGAGATCTACATGTGAAGCGGAGTACATAGCTGCTTCGGAAGCAGCGAACGAAGGAGTCTGGATGAAGGAGTTCATATCTGATATAGGTGTCGTACCTAGTGCATCGGGTCCAATGAAAATCTTTGGTGACAATACTGGTGCAATTGCCTTGGCAAAGGAATCCAGATTTCACAAGAGGACCAAGCACATCAAGAGACGCTTCAATTCCATCCAGGATCTAGTCCAGGTGGGAGACATAGAGATTTGCAAGATACACACGGATCTGAATGTTGCAGACCCGTTGACTAAGCCTCTTCCACGAGCAAAACATGATCAGCACCAAGGCTCCATGGGTGTTAGAATCATTACTGTGTAATCTAGATTATTGACTCTAGTGCAAGTGGGAGACTGAAGGAAATATGCCCTAGAGGCAATAATAAAGTTATTATTTATTTCCTTATATCATGATAAATGTTTATTATTCATGCTAGAATTGTATTAACCGGAAACATAATACATGTATGAATACATAGACAAACTTAGTGTCACTAGTATGCCTCTACTTGACTAGCTCGTTAATCAAAGATGGTTATGTTTCCTAACCATGAACAAAGTGTTGTTATTTGATTAACGAGGTCACATCATTAGTTGAATGATCTGATTGACATGACCCATTCCATTAGCTTAGCACCCGATCGTTTAGTATGCTGCTATTGCTTTCTTCATGACTTATACATGTTCCTATGACTATGAGATTATGCAACTCCCGTTTACCGGAGGAACACTTCGTGTGCTACCAAACGTCACAACATAACTGGGTGATTATAAAGGAGCTCTACAGGTGTCTCCAAAGGTAGATGTTGGTTGGCGTATTTCGAGATTCGGATTTGTCACTCCGATTGTCAGAGAGGTATCTCTGGGCCCTCTCGGTAATGCACATCACATAAGCCTTGCAAGCATTGCAACTAATGAGTTAGTTGCAGGATGATGTATTACAGAACGAGTAAAGAGACTTGTCGATAACGAGATTGAACTAGGTATTGGATTCCGACGATCGAATCTCGGGCAAGTAACATACCGATGACAAAGGGAACAACGTATGTTGTTATGCGGTCTCACCGATAAAGATCTTCGTAGAATATGTAGGAGCCAATATGGGCATCTAGGTCCCGCTATTGGTTATTGACCGGAGATGTGTCTCAGTCATGTCTGCATTGTTCTCGAACCGTAGGGTCCGCACGCTTAACGTTACGATGACAGTTATTATGAGTTTATGCATTTTGATGTACCGAAGTTAGTTCGGAGTCCCGGATGTGATCACGGACATGACGAGGAGTCTCGAAATGGTCGAGACATAAATATTGATATATTGGATGACTATATTCGGACACCGGAAGGGTTCCGGAAGAGTATCGGATAAAACAGGAGCACCGGGGGGTTATCGGAACCCCCCAGGGGGTTAATGGGCCTTATGGGCCTAAAGTGGAGAAGTGGGAGGGGCTGCCAGGGCAGGCCGCGCGCCCCCTCTCCCCCTGGTCCGAATTGGACTAGGAGGGAGGGGCGGCGCCCCCCTCTTTCCCTCTCTTCTCCACCAATCCTACTTGGACTAGGAAAAGGGGGGGGGAGTCCTACTCCCGGTAGGAGTAGGACTCCTCCTGCGCCACCATAGGGCCGGCCGAACCCCTCCCCCTTGGATCCTTTATATACGGGGGCAGGGGGGCACCTCTAGAAACACAAGTTGATCCACGTGATCGTCCCTTAGCCGTGTGCGGTGCCCCCTGCCACCATATTCCACCTCGATCATATCGTTGTAGTGCTTAGGCGAAGCCCTGCGTCGGTAGTGAAGGAAATATGCCCTAGAGGCAATAATAAAGTTATTATTTATTTCCTTATTTCATGATAAATGTTTATTATTCATGCTAGAATTGTATTAACCGGAAACATAATACATGTGTGAATACATAGACAAACAGAGTGTCACTAGTATGCCTCTACTTGACTAGCTTGTTAATCAAAGATGGTTATGTTTCCTAACCATAGACAAAGGAGTTGTTATTTGATTAACAGGATCACATCATTAGTTGAATCATCTGATTGACATGACCCATTCCTTTAGCTTAGCACCCGATCGTTTAGTATGTTGCTATTGCTTTCTTCATGACTTATACATGTTCCTATGACTATGAGATTATGCAACTCCCGTTTGCCGGAGGAACACTTTGTGTGCTACCAAACATCACAACGTAACTGGGTGATTATAAAGGAGCATTACAGGTGTCTCCAAAGGTACATGTTGGGTTGGCGTATTTCGAGATTAGGATTTGTCACTCCGATTGTCGGAGAGGTATCTCTGGGCCCTCTCGGTAATGCACATCACATAAGCCTTGCAAGAATTACAACTAACATGTTAGTTGTGAGATGATGTATTACGAAACGAGTAAAGAGACTTGCTGGTAACGAGATTGAACTAGGTATTGGATACCGACGATCGAATCTCGGGCAAGTAACATACTGATGACAAAGGGAACAACGTATGTTGTTATGCGGTCTGACCGATAAAGATCTTCGTAGAATATGTAGGAGCCAATATGGGCATCCAGGTCCCGCTATTGGTTATTGACCGGAGACGTGTCTCGGTCATGTCTATATTATTCTCGAACCGTAGGGTCCGCACGCTTAACGTTACGATGACAGTTATTATGAGTTTATGCATTTTGATGTACCGAAGGTTGTTCGGAGTCCCGGATGTGATCACGGACATGACGAGGAGTCTCGAAATGGTCAAGACATAAAGATTGATATATTGGAAGCCTATGTTTGGATATCGGAAGTGTTCCGGGTGAAATCGGGATTTTACCGGAGTACCGGGAGGTTACCGGAACCCCCCGGGAGCTATATGGGCCTTAGTGGGCTTTAGTGGAAAGGAGAAAGGGGCAGCCCAAGGTGGCTGTGCGCCTACCCCCTTCCCCTAGTCCTATTTGGACTAGGAGAGGTGGCCGGCCCCCTCTCTCTCTTTCCCCCCTCAAGGAATCCTATTCCAACTAGGATTGGGGGGGGGGAATCCTACTCCCAGAGGGAGTAGGACTCTCCTGGCGCGCCCTCCCTTGGCCGGCCAGCCTCCCCCCTCTAGTCCTCTATATACAGAGGCAGGGCACCCCAAAGAACACACAAGTTGATCCACGTGATCTAGTCCTTAGCCGTGTGGGGCGCCCCCAGCCACCATAGTCCTCGATATTACTGTAGCGGAGTTTAGACGAAGCCCTGCTGCTGTAGTGCATCAAGATCGTCACCACGCCGTCGTGCTGACGGAACTCTTTCCCGACACTTTGATGGATCGGAGTCCGGGGATCGTCATCGAGCTGTACGTGTGCAAAGAACTCGGAGGTGCCGGAGTAACGGTGCTTGGATCGGTCGGATCGGGAAGACGTACGACTACTTCCTCTACATTGCGTCAACGCTTCCGCAGTCGGTCTGTGTGGGTACGTAGACAACACTCTCCCCTCTCGTTGCTATACATCACCATGATGTTGCGTGTGCGTAGGAAATTTTTTGAAATTACTGCGTTCCCCAACAGTGGCATCCGAGCCTAGGTTATTTATGTTGATGTTATATGCACGAGTAGAACACAAGTGAGTTGTGGGCGATATAAGTCATACTGCCTACCAGCATGTCATACTTTGGTTCGGCGGCATTGTTGGACGAGACGACCCGGACCAACATTACGCGTACGCTTACGCGAGACCGGTTCCCCCGACGTGCTTTGCACATAGGTGGCTTGCGGGCGACTGTCTCTCCAACTTTAGTTGAACCAAGTATGGCTACGCCCGGTCCTTGCGAAGGTTAAAACGGAGTCTATTTGAGAAACTATCGTTGTGGTTTTGATGCGTAGGTGAGATTGGTTCTTGCTTAAGCCCGTAGCAGCCACGTAAAACTTGCAACAACAAAGTAGAGGACGTCTAACTTGTTTTTGCAGGGCATGTTGTGATGTGATATGGTCAAGGCATGATGCTAAATTTTATTGTATGAGATGATCATGTTTTGTAACCGAGTTATCGGCAACTGGCAGGAGCCATATGGTTGTCGCTTTATTGTATGCAATGCAATCGCGATGTAATGCTTTACTTTATCACAAAGCGGTAGCGATAGTCGTGGAAGCATAAGATTGGCGAGACGACAACGATGCTGCGATGGAGATCAAGGTGTCACGCCGGTGACGATGGTGATCATGATGGTGCTTCGGAGATGGAGATCACAAGCACAAGATGATGATGGCCATATCATATCACTTATATTGATTGCATGTGATGTTTATCTTTTTATGCATCTTATCTTGCTTTGATTGACGGTAGCATTATAAGATGATCTCTCACTAAATTATCAAGAAGTGTTCTCCCTGAGTATGCACCGTTGCCAAAGTTCGTCGTGCCCAGACACCACGTGATGATCGGGTGTGATAAGCTCTACGTCCATCTACAACGGGTGCAAGACAGTTTTGCACACACAGAATACTCAGGTTAGACTTGACGAGCCTAGCATATGCAGATATGGCCTCGGAACACGGAGACCGAAAGGTCGAGCGTGAATCATATAGTAGATATGATCAACATAACGATGTTCACCATTGAAAACTACTCCATCTCACGTGATGATCGGTTATGGTTTAGTTGATTTGGATCACGTGATCACTTAGAGGATTAGAGGGATGTCTATCTAAGTGGGAGTTCTTAAGTAATATGATTAAATTGAACTTAAATTTATCATGAACTTAGTCCTGGTAGTATTTTGCAAATTATGTTGTAGATCAATAGCTCGCGTTGTTGCTTCCCTGTGTTTATTTTGATATGTTCCTAGAGAAAATTGTGTTGAAAGATGTTAGTAGCAATGATGCGGATTGGATCCGTGATCTGAGGTTTATCCTCATTGCTGCACAGAAGAATTATGTCCTTGATGCACCGCTAGGTGACGGACCTATTGCAGGAGCAGATGCAGACGTTATGAACGTTTGGCTAGCTTAATATGATGACTACTTGATAGTTTAGTGCACCATGCTTAACAGCTTAGAATCGGGACTTCAAAGACGTTTTGAACATCATGGACCATATGAGATGTTCCAGGAGTTGAAGTTAATATTTCAAGCAAATACCCGAGTTGAGAGATATGAAGTCTCCAACAAGTTCTATAGCTAAAAGATGGAGGAGAATCGCTCAACTAGTGAGCATGTGCTCAGATTGTCTGGGTACTACAATCGCTTGAATCAAGTGGGAGTTAATCTTCAGATAAAATAGTGATTAACAGAATTCTCTAGTCACCATCACCAAGTTAGTAGAACTTCGTGATGAATTATAATATGCAAGGGATAACGGAAACAACTCCCAAGCTCTTCGTGATGCTGAAATCAACGAAGGTAGAAATCAAGAAAACATCAAGTGTTGATGGTTGACAAGATCACTAGTTTCAAGAAAAGGGCAGAGGGAAGAAGGGGAACTTCAAGAAGAACAGCAAGCAAGTTTCTGCTCAAGTGAAGAAGCCCAAGTCTGGTCCTAAGCCTGAGACTAAGTGCTTCTACTGCCAAGGGACTGGTCACTGGAAGCGGAACTACCCCAAGTGATTGGCGAATAAGAAGGATGGCAAAGTGAACATAAGTATATTTGATATACATGTTATTGATGTGTACTTTACTAGTGTTTATAGCAAACCCTCAGTATTTGATACTAGTTCAGTTGCTAAGATTAGTAACTCGAAACGGGAGTTGCAGAATAAACAGAGACTAGTTAAGGGTGAAGTGACGATGTGTGTTGGAAGTGGTTCCAAGATTGATATGATCATCATCGTACACTCCCTATAATTTCGGGATTAGTGTTGAACCTAAATAAGTGTTATTTGGTGTTTGCATTGAGCATGAATATGATTTGATCATGTTTATTGTAATACGGTTATTCATTTAAGTAAGAGAATAAATTGTTGTTCTGTTTATATGAATAAAACCTTATATGGTTACACACCCAATGAAAATAGTTCGTCAGATCTCGATCGTAGTGATACACATAATCATAATATTGAAACCAAAAGATGCAAAGTTAATAATGATAGTGCAACTTATTTGTAGCACTGCCGTTTAGGTCATATTGGTGTAAAAGCGCATGAAGAAACTCCATGCTGATGGGCTTTTGGAATCACTTGATTATGAATCAGTTGATGCTTGCGAACCATGCCTCATGGGCAAGATGACTAAAACTCTGTTCTTCGGAACAATGGAGCGAGCAACAGATTTGTTGGAAATCATACATACTGATGTATGTGGTCCGATGAATATTGAGGCTCGCGACAAGTATCATTATTTTCTGATCTTCACAGATGATTTGAGCAGATATGAGTATATCTACTTGATGAAACATAAGTCTGAAACATTTGAAAAGTTCAAAGAATTTCAGAGTGAAGTGAAAAATCATCGTAACATGAAAATAAAGTTTCTACGATCTGATCGTAGAGAAGAGTATTTGAGTTACGAGTTTGGCCTTCAGTTAAAAACAATGTGAAATAGTTTCACTACTCATGCCACCTGGAACACCACAATGTAATGGTGTGTCCGAACGTCATAACCATACTTTATTAGATATGGTGCGATCTATGATGTCTCTTACCGATCTACCACTATCGTTTTGGGGTTATGCATTAGAGACAGCTGCATTCACGTTAAATAGGGCACCATCTAAATCCGTTGAGACGACGCCTTATGAACTATGGTTTGGCAAGAAACCAAAGTTGTCGTTCCTTAAAGTTTGGGGCTGCGATGCTTATGTGAAAAAGCTTCAACCTGATAAGCTCGAACCCAAATCGGAGAAATGTGTCTTCATAGGATACCAAAGGAGACTGTTGGGTACACCTTCTATCACAGATCCGAAGGCAAGACATTCGTTGCTAAGAATGGATCCTTTCTAGAGAAGGAGTTTCTCTCGAAAGAAGTGAGTGGGAGGAAAGTAGAACTTGACGAGGTAACTGTACCTGCTCCCTTACTGGAAAGTAGTACATCACAAAAAACTGTTTCAGTGACACCTGCACCAGTTAGTGAGGAAGCTAATGATAATGATCATGAAACTTCACATCAAGACACTACTGAACCTCGTAGATCAACCAGAGTAAGATCCGCGCCAGAGTGGTACGGTAATCCTGTTCTGGAAGTCATGCTACTAGATCATGATGAACCTACGAACTATGAAGAAGCGATGGTGAGCCCAGATTCCGCAAAATGGCTTGAAGCCATGAAATCTGAGATGGGATCCATGTATGAGAACAAAGTATGGACTTTGGTTGACTTGCCCGATGATCGGCAAGCAATTGAGAATAAATGGATCTTCAAGAAGAAGACTGACGCTGATGGTAATGTTACTGTCTACAAAGCGCAACTTGTCGCAAAAGGTTTTCGACAAGTTCAAGGGGTTGACTACGATGAGACTTTCTCACCTGTAGCGATGCTTAAGTCTGTCCGAATCATGTTAGCGATTGCGGCATTTTATGATGATGAAATTTGGCAGATGGATGTCAAAACTGCATTCCTGAATGGATTTCTGGAAGAAGAGTTGTATATGATGCAACCGGAAGGTTTTGTCGATCCAAAGGGAGCTAACAAAGTGTGCAAGCTCCAGCGATCCATTTATGGACTGGTGCAAGCCTCTCGGAGTTGGAATAAACTCTTTGATAGTGTGATCAAAGCATTTGGTTTTATACAGACTTTTGGAGAAGCCTGTATTTACAAGAAAGTGAGTGGGAGCTCTGGAGCATTTCTGATATTATATGTGGATGACATATTACTAATCGGAAATAATGTAGAATTATTCCGTGAAGCATAAACTAGTGTTTGAAAGTAGTTTTTCAAATAAAGACTTCGGTGAAGCTGCTTACATATTGAGCTTCAAGATCTATAGAGATATATCAAGACGCTTGATAAGTTTTTTCAATGAGTACATAACTTGACAAGATTTTGAAGTACTTCAAAATGGAGCAGTCAAAGAAAGAGTTCTTGCCTGTATTACAAGGTGTGAAGTTGAGTAAGACTCAAAGCCCGACCACGGCAGAAGATAGAAAGAGAATGAAAGTCATTCCCTATGCCTTGGCCATAGGTTCTATAAAGTATGTCATGCTATATACCAGATCTATTGTGTACCCTGCACTGATTTGGCAAGGGAGTAAAATAGTGATCTAGGAGTAGATCACTGGACAGCGGTCAGAATTATCCTTAGTGAAATAAGGATATGTTTCTCGATTATGGACGTGACAAAAAGGTTCGCCGTAAAGGGTTACGTCGATGCAAGTTTTGACACTGATCTGGATGACTCTAAGTCTCGATCTAGATACATATTGAAAGTGGGAGCAATTAGCTAGAGTAGCTCCGTGCAGAGCATTGTAGACATAGAAAATTGCAAAATACATAACGGATCTGAATGTGAAAGACCGTTGACTAAGATTCTCTCACAAGCAAAACATGATCACACCTTAGTACTCTTTGGGTGTTAATCGCATAGCGATGTGAACTAGATTACCGAATCTAGTAAACCCTTTGGGTGTTGGTCACATGGCGATGTGAACTATGGGTGTTAATCACATGATGATGTGAACTATCGATGTTAATCACATAGTGATGTGATCTAGATTATTGACTCTAGTGCAAGTGGGAGACTGAAGGAAACATGCCCTACAGGCAATAATAAAGTTATTATTTATTTCCTTATTTCATGATAAATGTTTATTATTCATGCTAGAATTGTATTAACCGGAAACATAATACATGTGTGAATACATAGACAAACAGAGTGTCACTAGTATGCCTCTACTTGACTAGCTCGTTAATCAAAGATGGTTATGTTTCCTAACCATAGACAAAGGAGTTGTTATTTGATTAACGGGATCACATCATTAGTTGAATGATCTGATTGACATGACCCATTCCTTTAGCTTAGCACCCGATCGTTTAGTATGTTGCTATTGCTTTCTTCATGACTTATACATGTTCCTATGACTATGAGATTATGCAAATCCCGTTTGCTGGAGGAACACTTTGGGTGCTACCAAACGTCACAACGTAACTGGGTGATTATAAAGGAGCATTACAGGTGTCTCCAAAGGTAGATGTTGGGTTGGCGTATTTTGAGATTAGGATTTGTCACTCCGATTGTCGGAGAGGTATCTCTGGGCCCTCTCGGTAATGCACATCACATAAGCCTTGCAAGCATTACAACTAACATGTTAGTTGTGAGATGATGTATTACGGAACGACTAAAGAGACTTGCCAGTAACGAGATTGAACTAGGTATTGGATACCGACGATCGAATCTCGGGCAAGTAACATACCGATGACAAAGGGAACAACGTATGTTGTTATGCGGTCTGACCGATAAAGATCTTCGTAGAATATGTAGGAGCCAATATGGGCATCCAGGTCCCGCTATTGGTTATTGACCGGAGACGTATCTCGGTCATGTCTACATTATTCTCGAACCGTAGGGTCCGCACGCTTAACGTTACGATGACAGTTATTATGAGTTTATGCATTTTGATGTACCGAAGGTTGTTCGGAGTCCCGTATGTGATCACGGACATGACGAGGAGTCTCGAAATGGTCGAGACATAAAGATTGATATATTGGAAGCCTATGTTTGGATATCGGAAGTGTTCCGGGTGAAATCGGGATTTTACCGGAGTACCGGGAGGTTACCGGAACCCCCCGGGAGCTATATGGGCCTTAGTGGGCTTTAGTGGAAAGGAGAAAGGGGCAGCCCAAGGTGGCTGTGCGCCTCCCCCCTTCCCCTAGTCCTATTTGGACTAGGAGAGGTGGCCGGCCCCCTCTCTCTCTTTCCCCCCTCAAGGAATCCTATTCCAACTAGGATTGGGGGGGGATCCTACTCCCAGAGGGAGTAGGACTCTCCTGGCGCGCCCTCCCTTGGCCGGCCAACCTCCCCCCTCTAGTCCTTTATATACAGAGGCAGGGCACCCCAAAGAACACACAAGTTGATCCACGTGATCTAGTCCTTAGCCGTGTGCGGCGCCCCCAGCCACCATAGTCCTCGATATTACTGTAGCGGAGTTTAGGCGAAGCCCTGCTGCTGTAGTGCATCAAGATCGTCACCACGCCGTCATGCTGACAGAACTCTTCCCCGACACTTTGCTGGATCGGAGTCCGGGGATCGTCATCGAGCTGTACGTGTGCTAAGAACTCGGAGGTGCCGGAGTAACGGTGCTTGGATTGGTCGGATCGGGAAGACGTACGACTACTTCCTCTACATTGCGTCAACGCTTCCGCAGTTGGTCTGCGTGGGTACGTAGACAACACTCTCCCCTCTCGTTGCTATACATCACCATGATCTTGCGTGTGCGTAGGAAATTTTTTGAAATTACTGCGTTCCCCAACAGGTAGAACATCATCATCGTCACCACGCCGTTGTGCTGATGGAACTCATCCCCGAAGCTTTGCTGGATCGGAGCCCGGGGAGCGTCATCGAGCTGTACGTGTGCTAAGAACTCGGAGGTGCCGGAGTAACGGTGCTTGGATCGGTCGGATCGGGAAGACGTACGACTACTTCCTCTACGTTGCGTCAACGCTTCCGTAGTCGGTCTGCGTGGGTACGTAGACAACACTCTCCCCTCTCGTTGCTATGCATCACCATGATCTTGCGTGTGCGTAGGAAATTTTTTGAAATTACTGCGTTCCCCAACAGTAAATACAAGTTTCTAACAAACTTTGTATAAACCCATAAACTTTGATTACTCCATCAAAGTGTATATTCCGACTCCGAGATGCTTGCTCTAGTCCATGGAAGGATCGCTGGAGCTAGCATACCTTTTAGCATCCTTAGGATCGACAAAACCTTTCTGATTGTATCACATACACCCTTTCCTTACGAAAACTGGTAAGGAAACTTGTTTTGACATCCATCTGCCAGATTTCATAAATACAGCTTATGCTAACATGATTCCGACGGACTTAAGCATCGCTACGGGTGACAAGATCTCATCGTAGTCAACTGCTTGAACTTGTGAAAAACTCTTCGCCACAAGTCGAGCTTCATAGACAATGACATTACCGTCCACGTCCGTCTTCTTCTTGAAATCCACATGTACCTAACAGCCTTATGACCATCAAGTAGTTCTTCCTAAGTCTACACTTTGGTTTCATATATGGATCCTCTCTCGGATTTTATGGCCTCGAGCCAATTTTCGGAATCCGGGCCCACCATCGCTTCTCCATTGCTCATAGGTTCATCGTTGTCCAACAACGTGACCTTTAAGACAGGGTTACCACTTAGAAGTTGTACACACCCTTGTCAACCTATGAGGTTCGATAGTAACTCGATCTGAAGCTCCATGATCATCATCATTAGCTTTCTCTTCAACTGAGGCAGGTACCACAGAAACATTTTTCCTGTGCTGCACTACTCTCTGGTTGAAGTAAAGGTTCAACAACCTTATCAAGTTCTATCTTCCTCCCACTCAATTCTTTCGAGAGAAACTGTTTCTCGAGAAAGGACCTGATTCTAGAAACAATCCCTATTGCTTTCAGATCTGAGACAGGAGGTATACCCAAATGTTTTGGGTGTCCTATGAAGATGCATTTATCCGGTTTGGGTTCGAGCTTATCAGCCTGAAACTTTTTCACATAAGCATCGCAGCCCCAAACCTTTAAGAAACGACAGCTTAGGTTTCTCTGAACCATAGTTCATACGGTGTCGACTCAAACGGAATTGCGTGGTGCCTTATTTAAAGTGAATGTGGTTGTCCCTAATGCCTAACCCATAAACTATAGTGGTAATTCGATAAGAGACATCATGGTATGCATCATATCCAATAGGGTGCAGTTATGATGTTCGGACACACCATCACCCTATGGTGTTCCAGGCTATATCAGTTGTGAAACCATTTCCACAATGTCTTAATTCTGTGCAACTCCAAAAGTCCTGAAACTCCACCCTGAAATTACTTGAACCTTTCAGAATTCAGACTTGTGATTCATTAAGCAAATATACTTAGTGATACGTCCATTTTGCGTCATGCTTTTATGTTAATATTTATTGCATTATGGGCTGTTATTTCACGTTATGTCACAATACTTATGGGTATTCTCTCTTATTTTACAAGGTTTACCATGAAGAGGGGGAATGCCGGCAGCTGGAATTCTGGCTGGAAAAGGAGCAAATATTGGAGACCTATTCTGCGCAACTCCAAAAGTCCTGAAACTCCACGGAATATCTTAAAATAAATAAAGAAAAATCGTCGCCAAAGATGAAGGCCAGGGGGCCCACACCCTGCTCACGAGGGTGGGGGCGCGCCCCTCCCCCCTGGGCGCGCCCCCCTACCTCGTGGGCCCTCTGGTGGCTCTCCGACGCCCATCTTCTCCTATATGAAGTCTTTCGATGAGAAAAAAATCATAAGCAACCTTTCGGGACGAGACTCCGCCGCCACGAGGCGGAACCTTGGCGGAACCAATCTAGGGCTCCGGCAGAGCTGTTCTGCCGGGGACACTTCCCTCCGGGAGGGGGAAATCATCACCATCGTCATCACCAACGCTCCTCTCATCGGGAGAGGGCAATCTCCATCAACATCTTCACCAGCACCATCTCATCTCCAAACCCTAGTTCATCTCTTGTATCCAATTCTTGTCTCTAAGTCCGGGATTGGTGCTAGTAGGTTGCTAGTAGTGTTGATTACTCCTTGTAGTTGATGCTAGTTGGTTTACTTGGTGGAAGATCATATGTTCAGATCCTTTATGCATACTATTACCCCTCTGATTATGAACATGAATATGCTTTGTGAGTAGTTACGTTTGTTCCTGAGGACACGGGAGAAGTCTTGCTATTAGTAGTCATGTGAATTTTGTATTCGTTCGATATTTTGATGAGATGTATGTTGTCTAACCTCTGGTGGTGTTATGTGAACGTCGACTACATAACACTTCACCATTATTTGGGCCTAGAGGAAGGCATTGGGAAGTAATAAGTAGATGATGGGTTGCTAGAGTGACAGAAGCTTAAACCCTAGTTTATGCGTTACTTCGTAAGGGGCTGATTTGGATCCATATGTTTCATGCTATGGTTAGGTTTACCTTAATACTTTTGTTGTAGTTGCGGATGCTTGTAATAGAGGTTAATCATAAGTGGGATGCTTGTTCAAGTAAGAACAGCACCCAAGCACCGGTCCACCCACATATCAAATTATCAAAGTACCGAACGCGAATCATATATGAGCGTGATGAAAACTAGCTTGACGATATTCCCATGTGTCCTCGGGAGCTCTTTTCCTTATATAAGAATTTGTCCGGCTTGTCCTTTGCTACAAAAAGGATTGGGCCACCTTGCTGCACCTTATTTACTTTTGTTACTTGTTGCTCGTTACAATTTACCTTATCACAAAACTATCTGTTACCACTTATTTCAGTACTTGCAGAGAATACCTTGCTGAAAACCGCTTATCATTTCCTTATGCTCCTCGTTGGGTTCGACACTCTTACTTATCGAAAGGACTACGATAGATCCCCTATACTTGTGGGTCATCAAGACTCTTTTCTGGCGCCGTTGCCGGGGAGTGTAGCGCCTTTGGTAGGTGGAATTTGGTAAAATTTATATAGTGTGCTGAAATTTTCAGTCACTTGTTACTATGGAAACTAAATCTCTGAGGGGCTTGTTCGGGGTATCTTCACCCCATCCAGTAGAGCAAAGAGTTGCTCCTCAACCTACTGAACCTATTGAAAATGAAACTCCTTTTGCATTTCCTTCGGGTATTATGGAAAAACTGCTGGCTAATACTTTTAGAGGAGATGGGACAAAGCATCCCGACGAGCATCTACGCTATTTGGATGATATTTGTGGATTATTTAAGCTTGCAGGTATACCCGATGATGTTGTTAAGAAGAAGGCTTTCCCTTTATCTTTGGAGGGAGACGCATCGACATGGTATAGGCTATGTGATGATACGAGATCATGGAACTATAAAAGAATGAAATTGGAATTTCATCAAAAGTATTACCCTATGCATCTTGTTCATCGTGATCCACCCTCGCTCCACGGCGTGCAAGGTTCGTCCTTTGGCTAACCTTCTCCCAGTCCCAGATGATGGAAATGGCGTCATCAACCCGTGCAGCTGCACGGGCTAGCGACTTGTGTCCAAAAACTTGGTGTTTAATATTTCTTTGAAAAAAATAATAAAAGTTGAATAGCATTTATAATTTTTATTATGAGTGTACTTTTGAAAATCACAGTCACATTGTTTATCCTTTGAATTTAGTGCACAACCATAATTTGTGCCAATGTATAAATCGATGTATGTCCAGTACAAAATGTGAAATTGATGCCTAATTCATGGTAGTAATTCAAAAAAATATAAAAACCAACCTATGGTGGACAAATTATTGGCAAAAATGATACATGATTGAAAAATAGAAAGATACAAATTGATTAATATTTTGGTAAAACAACACAATTTTTGCATCCATAAATTTTGTCTCAGTTACCTTTATCAATTTGAGATAAATGGGATTGTTTTTTGTTGAGCGGTAATTACAAAACTTTAAGAATGGTTTAACTCATTACTCTTCTCCTAGGGCATGAAGTATTATAAATGGTTGCGAGTGTACATTCTTTAACCAATATATAAATTCTTATCCGTTAGTTAATGATGAGAAGTGTTGATTCTTTATTGACGAAGAATTAGATGGTTACAAAACTTTCAAATCATGTGGATTTTAGTCTTTGAGACGTGCAAATAGATGTCACACATCATTTACTCGCTTTTTTATGCTGCAACTTTGTCATACATAGTAATAACTTTTTCTTAGTCCTTGAGAAATAACAACTTAAAATATTCTAATGCAATATGGCTTAAAAATATAATTTTGTTTATATATGTTATTTGAAAAGAAACAATACAAAATGGTTTCTATCGGTCATTATCGAAGCTAGGAAATATTTTTAAAATTATGTATGTCATAATTAGTTAGAATTTTTTAGTTCGCAAATTGCATACTTAAAAAATTTATTTTACATATTTTGCACCGCTTGTCACAAATTGTGTTATGCCTTAAATAATGAACTGAGGAAATATATACATTGAATCTTTTTTGTGGGATATATGGCGAAGCTAATAACCATAAAAATAGAAGCATTGAAGTAGGTTGCAGGACTACATAATTTGAATGTTTATCTTTTTGCTTTTTGGTTACAATCATAGACTTTTACAAAACTTCACATCATCCAGGTGATAAGAAGTTGGCGACCGAGGGAGGGAGACAACATAATTGTTTTTAACAAAAACATGCAGTGTATTATATCCTAAAGAGAGTAAAAAATTAACTCTCTTTTCTTGCGGGTGTATCCCAAAGCTCTTTATTTTTTTATGTCTATATTAAATCTTTTTTTGCGTGGTAGTCTAAGTTAACTCTATTGTTTGTGAAAAAAATGCTCTTATGTATTTTTTGGAGAACACTGTACATATCACTTGTACGCATGCATCCTGTATTATGACTGAATCCTATATATATCTCTATATATATACGCATGCAGATCCCCAACTCATCTTTGGATAAGCCGCTCCTATAAACACATAAAATATTTGCAAATAAATAGATCACATGCATCAGATTTGTTATACAGTTTCGTATTGCTATCATTCTAAAGTATAGCAAGCAGGCATGCAGGCTGCTTGATTGATTTTATCTAGGTGCAGTACATACATACGATACGTCTGCAGCCGTGTAGGCATAGGTACTTGATCTCGCTTCTGCCGGCTATGATCGGATGGATCTCGGCGGAACGTCATGGCAACTTCCCTGAACAGAACAGACGCCAAATACATCGATGGATTGACTGTGTGCTAGCTTCTTAGGCTAGGTGGCACTTGTATGTTACGTGTATAGATTTTGAGGTGAATCCATCTAGCAGGCTAAAACCAACATCTGAATGCATGAGATATCTGTTTACCTGAAACTTACCATGTGGGCCAAACATTAGATCATCACAATCCGATCCATCAATGGAAACGTGTTGCTATGGGTTCTTTTTTATTTATTGTTTTTCCTTGGTGGCTGGCCGTAAGTGTCTAGGACACTTTTATTTTTGTTTTAACTTGCAGATGGACCCGTTTCTATTGTGTAACCTTATAGGACTCTTATGTGAAACGTATAGATTTCTTTTAATCCTAGTTGTATATTAAACAATCCTACGTTTATTATTGTTATTTCTCTAGAATTAACGTGGAGCCTCATATGGTGATTCCAATTAGTAAACATAAGATTTTTGGCCTTGCGAAGGAGAAAGCATCGCTCAAGCTTGGGGGAGGCTTAAATCAATGTTATATTCATGCCCCAATCATGAGCTCTCAAAATTGACAATTCTCCAGAATTTTTATGCTCGGCTTTCTGATAACAATCGCACCATGCTCGATACTTCTTGTGCTGGCTCTTTTATGATGAAGACTATTGAATTCAGATGGAATTTATTGGATAGAATTAAACGCAACTCTGAAGATTGGGACCTCGATGAAGGTAAGGAGTCAGGTATGACACCTAAGTTTGATTGTGTTAAATCTTTTATGGATACCGATATTTTCCGTAAGTTTAGCACTAAATATGGACTTGACTCTAAGATAGTAGCTTCTTTCTGTGAATCTTTTGCTACTTATGTTGATCTCCCCAAGGAGAAGCGGTTTAAATATCATCCTCCCATAAAAGTAAAAGTATCTGCACCTATTAAAGTTGAAGAAAAGACCATCACTTATAATGATCCTATTGTTCCCACCTCTTATGTTGAGAAACCGCCTTTCCCTGCTAGAGTAAAGGATCATGCTAAAGCTTCAACTGTTGTTCGTGAAAGCAATACTAGAACTTATACACCTCTTGAGCAAGTCAAAGTAGAACCTAATATTGCTATTGTTAAAGATCTCTCGTCTGATAATATTGATGGGCATGTCATTGAATTCTCTGGTGAAACTGCTAGAATTGCTAAACCCTGTGATAGAGATAAACATAGACCTGTGGTAGGCGTGCCTGTTATTTCTGTTAAAATAGGAGATCATTGTTATCATGGCTTATGTGATATGGGTGCTAGTGCTAGTGTTATACCCATTGACTTATATAAAGAAATTATGCATGATATCGCATCTGCTGAGTTAGAAGATATTGATGTTACAATTAAACTTGCCAATAGAGATACTATATCTGCAATGGGAATTGTTAGAGATGTTGAAGTCTTGTGTGGGAAAACCAAATATCCCGCTGACTTTCTTGTTCTTGGTTCTCCACAAGATAGCTTTTGTCCCATTATTTTTGGTAGACCCTTCTTGAATACTGTTAATGCTATGATAGACTGTAAAAAGAATGTTGTTACTGTTGGCTTGGATGATATGGTTCATGAGTTTAATTTCTCTAAATTCAGTAAACAACATCGTGAGGAAGAATTGCCTTGTAAGGATGAAATTATTGGTCTTGCTTCTATTGTTGTACCTCCTAGTGATCCTTTAGAACACTACTTGCTAGACCATGAAAATGATATGTTTATGAATGAAAGAAAGGAAATAGATGAAATATTCTTTAAACAGGAACCTATTCTGAAACACAATTTGCCTGTTGAAATCCTAGGGGATCCTCCTCCACCCAAGGGTGATCCCGTTTTTGAGCTTAAACCGTTGCCTGATAATCTTAAGTATGCTTATCTTGATGAAAAGAAAATATATCATGTTATTATTAGTGCTAACCTTTCAGAGCATGAAGAAGAAAGATTATTGAAAACTCTGAAGAAGCACCGTGCCGCTATTGGATATACTCTTGATGATCTTAAGGGCGTTAGTCCCACTCTATGTCAGCATAAAATAAATTTGGAAGCGGATGCTAAACCAGTATGTGATCCTCAACGACATTTGAATCCTAAAATGAAAGAAGTGGTAAGGAAGGAAATACTCAAGCTTCTAGAGGCAGGTATAATTTACCCCGTTGCTGATAGTCAGTGGGTAAGTCCTGTCCATTGTGTCCCTAAGAAGGGAGGTATTACTGTTGTCCCTAATGATAAAGATGAATTGATTCCTCAAAGAATTATTACAGGTTATAGGATGGTAATTGATTTCCGCAAATTAAATAAAGCACTAAGAAAGATCATTACCCCTTACCTTTTATTGATAAAATGCTAGAAAGATTATGCAAACATACACATTATTGCTTTCTAGATGGTTATTCTGGGTTCTCTCAAATACCTGTGTCGGCTAAAGATCAATCAAAGACTACTTTTACATGCCCTTTTGGTACTTTTGCTTATAGACGTATGCCTTTTGGTTTATGTAATGCACCTGTTACCTTTCAAAGATGCATGATGGCTATATTCTCTGATTTTTGTGAAAAGATTTGTGAGGTTTTCATGGACGACTTTTCCGTCTATGGTTCCTCTTTTGATGATTGCTTGAGCAATCTTGATTGAGTTTTGCAGAGATGTGAAGAAACTAATCTTGTCTTGAATTGGGAAAAGTGCCACTTTATGGTTAATGAAGGTATTGTCTTGGGGCACAAAGTTTCTGAAAGAGGTATTGAAGTTGATAAAGCCAAGGTTCACGCTATTGAAAAGATGCCATGTCCCAAGGACATCAAAGGTATAAGAAGTTTCCTTGGTCACGCCGGATTTTATAGGAGGTTCATTAAGGACTTCTCAAAAATTTCTCGGCCTCTGACTAATTTATTACAAAAAGATGTACCATTTGTCTTTGATGATGATTGTGTAGAAGCATTTGAAATACTTAAGAAAGCATTAGTCTCTGCACCTATTGTTCAGCCACCTGATTGGAATTTACCCTTTGAAATTATGTGTGATGCTAGTGATTATGATGTAGGTGTTGTTCTAGGGCAAAGAGTTGATAAGAAATTAAATGTTATCCATTATGCTAGTAAGACTCTAGACAATGCTGAAAGAAATTATGCTACTACCGAAAAGGAACTTTTAGCAGTTGTGTTTGCTTGTGATAAATTCAGACCCTATATTGTTGATTCTAAAGTAACTATTCACACTGATCATGCTACTATTAAATATCTTATGGAAAAGAAAGATGCTAAACCTAGACTTATTAGATGGGTTCTCTTGCTGCAAGAATTTGATTTGCATATTGTTGATAGAAAAGGAGCTGAGAACCCAGTTGCAGACAACTTATCTAGGTTAGAGAATGTTCTTGATGACCCACTACCTATTGATGATAGCTTTCCTGATGAACAATTAAATGTCATAAGCACTTCTCGTAGCACTCCATGGTATGCTGATTATGCTAATTATATTGTTGCTAAATTTATACCACCTAGCTTCACATACCAACAAAAGAAAAAGTTGTTTTATGATTTGAGACATTACTCTTGGGATGACCCACATCTTTATAAAGAAGGAGTAGATGGTGTTATTAGATGTTGTGTACCTGAGCATGAACAGGAACAGATCCTACGCAAGTGTCACTCCGAAGCTTATGGAGGACACCACGCTGGAGATAGAACTGCACATAAGGTATTGCAATCTGGTTTTTATTGACCTACTCTCTTCAAGGATGCCCGTAAGTTTGTTTTATCTTGTGATGAATGTCAAAGAATTGGTAATATTAGTAGACGTCAAGAAATGCCTATGAATTATTCACTTGTTATTGAACCATTTGATGTTTGGGGCTTTGATTATATGGGACCTTTTCCTGCCTCCAATGGATACACTCATATTTTAGTTGCTGTTGATTACGTTACTAAGTGGGTAGAAGCTATTCCAACTAGTAGTGCTGATCATAACACTTCTATTAAAATGCTTAAGGAAGTTATTTTTCCGAGGTTTGGAGTCCCTAGATATTTAATGACCGATGGTGGTTCACACTTTATTCATGGTGCTTTCCGTAAAATGCTTGCCAAATATGACGTTAATCATAGAATTGCATCTCCTTATCACCCACAGTCTAGTGGTCAAGTAGAATTGAGTAATAGAGAGCTCAAATTAATTTTGCAAAAGACTGTTAATAGGTCTAGAAAGAATTGGTCCAAGAAACTTGATGATGCATTATGGGCATATAGAACTGCATATAAGAATCCTATGGGTATGTCTCCGTATAAAATGGTTTATGGAAAAGCATGTCACTTACCTCTCGAACTAGAACATAAGGCATATTGGGCTATTAAAGAGCTTAACTATGATTTCAAACTTGCCGATGAGAAGAGGTTATTTGATATTAGCTCACTTGATGAATGGAGAACCCAAGCCTATGAAAATGCCAAGTTGTTTAAAGAAAAAGTTAAAAGATGGCATGACAAAAGGATACAAAAGCGTGAGTTTAATGTAGGCGATTATGTATTGCTATACAACTCTCGTTTAAGATTTTTTGCAGGAAAACTTCTCTCTAAATGGGAAGGTCCCTACGTTATCGAGGAGGTCTATCGTTCCGGTGCCATAAAAATCAACAATTTCGAAGGCACAAATCCGAAGGTGGTAAACGGTCAAAGAATCAAGCACTATATCTCAGGTAATCCTATAAATGTTGAAACCAATGTTATTGAAACCGTAACCCCGGAGGAATACATAAGGGACACTTTCCAGAATGTTCCAGACTCCGAAAAGGAATAGGTATGTGGTACGGTAAGTAAACCGACTCCAAAACAATTTTTAAGGCAATATTTCTCCGTTTTGGAATATTTAGAAAAATAGAAAAATAGGTAGCAGTCCAGGGAGGACACGAGCCCTCCACGAGGGTGGAGGGCGCGCCCTACCCCCCTGGGCGCGCCCCCCTACCTCGTGAGCACCTCGTGTGCCCTCCGGACTCCATTTTCCTGCACGACACGTATTTTGGTCGGTAAAAATTCATTATATATTCTCCTGAAGGTTTTGACCCCCGTATCACGCAAATATCCCCTGTTTTCGTTTCGAGCTGTTTCCGTTGCAGATTTGAGAATTCCGGAGACTCGATCATCCTTCTATGAGGGTGAGCCTATGCCATGGAAGGGGACAACAAGCTTGCGTCATCAACAACACCTCCACCTCCAACAACAAAGAAGGAGACCTCATCACATGGGTATGGGCACTCCCCTTGGCAACTGCCAAGCTTGGGGGAGGTGCCCCAGTATCGTATCACCATCACAACTCCTATCTTTACCATTTTTCTTAGTTCGATCCTATTAGTAGTATCTTGATTTAGTAGAATAAAGTCACGGCATGATCTAGCTTTGAAGTTTGCTTTATGATCCCTCTATGCAATCTAGTCTGTGAGCTATATATAATAAAGATTAGTGTTGAGTCAAGGGCTTGATCATTTTGCCATGATCTTGAGTGAATAAAAGAAAGAATAAAAAGAAACAAAGAGTTCATATTGATCTTATTGAGAGTAATGACTTCACATAGAAAGAGTATGATGATTAAAAAGTTGTTAGGAGTTGGCAAATATAGCTTTAGTCATCGTGGCAATTAATAGGAAGTAATAAGGAGAGAGAGGTTTCACATATAGATATACTATCATTGACATCTTTCATAATTGGGAGCACTCATTAAGTATGACATGCTAAAGAGTTGATGTTGGACAAGGAAGACAACGTAATGGGTTATGTTTTCTCGCATCTCAGTTAAAGTATATTGTCATGGATCATTCAAACATGTTGAGCTTGCCTTTCCCCCTCATGCTAGCCAAATTCTCAGCACCAAGTAGAGATACTACTTGTGCTTCCAAATACCCTTTAACCAGTTTAGCCATGAGAGTCCACCATATCTACCTATGGATTGAGTAAGATCCTTCAAGTAAGTTGTCATCGGTGCAAGCAATAAAAATTGCTCTTTAAATATGCATGACTTATTAGTGCAGAGAAATAAGCTTTGTACGAACTTGTTGTGGACGCAATAAAAGCGACGGACTGCATAATAAAGGTTCACATACAAGGGGTGTCGGTGTCAAAACCGGCGGATCTCGAGTAGGGGGTCCCGAACTGTGCGTCTAGGCGGATGGTAACAGGAGACAAGGGACACGATGTTTTTACCCAGGTTCGGGCCCTCTCGATGGAGGTAAAACCCTACTCCTGCTTGATTAATATTGATGATATGGGTAGTACAAGAGTAGATCTACCACAAGATCAAGGAGGCTAAACCCTAGAAGCTAGCCTATGGTATGATTGTCTGTTGAAGATGTTGTCCTATGGACTAAAACCCTCCGGTTTATATAGACACCGAAGAGGGTTAGGGTTACATAGAGTCGGTTACAATGGTAGGAGATCTTGAATATCCGCATCGCCAAGCTTGCCTTCCACGCCAAGGAAAGTCCCATCCGGACACGGGACGAAGTTTTCAATCTTGTATCTTCATAGTCCTGAAGTCCGGCTGAAGGTATAGTCCGGCTATCCGAACACCCCCTAATCCAGGACTCCCTCAGTAGCCCCTGAACCAGGCTTCAATGACGACGAGTCCGGCGTGCAGATTGTCTTCGGCATTGCAAGGCGGGTTCCTCCTCCAAATTCTTCATAAAAGATTGTAAACACTAAGGATAGTGTCCGGCTCTGCAAAAAAGCTTCCACATATTGCCATTGAGAGAATAGTACTAACACAAATGTAATCTGCTGACGTATTCCGCAGCATGTCATCACACTACGGCCAAGTCTTTTACTCGAATCGTTTTTACTTCTACGCCTCAGCACGTTTTGCGAGGCGGTTTCCTTGGCACGTCTTGTCAAAGCAGAGATCGTGTCCCCCATTTACGGGATTCTCATCAATACGGACGTGGGTAACCCAACCGCGCCATTTATCACGGCGCTTGGGAGGCAAGCGAGTTTTATTAGGCTGGTGGGGACGCATAGCCGCATCCGCCCATATAAGGGGATAAGGATCCACCTTTTTACCTACGCCTTCTTCCTCCTTTGCCTATCCATCTCCTGCGCACTCGAGCTCCAGCGCCCAAGCCCACACTTCCCACCTCGACCTTCTCTAGCGATGTTCGGAGCGGGAGGCAAGTGGAAGGTCTCCTCCGTCACGGAGGGCGATGTCAAAAAGCTAAGGAAGGCCGGATACTTGTCCAAAGACATCACGCACCGGCTTCCCGAGAAGGGGCATCTCCTCCCCACCCCAAGGCCCCATGAGAGGGTAGTATTCCTTCCCCACTTCCTCCGCGGACTGGGTTTTCCACTCCACCCATTCGTCCGGGGGCTCATGTTCTACTACGGCCTGGATTTCCACGATCTGGCCCTGAACTTCATCCTCAACATCTCAGCGTTTATCGTCGTGTGCGAGGCTTTCCTCCGCATCCGCCCCCATTTCGGCCCCTGGCTCAAGACCTTCAACGTCAAGCCCAAGGTGGTGCGCGGCAGCCAGGCGGAGTGCGGAGGCACCATGGCAGGCAAAATGGCCAACGTCCTGTGGTTCGAGGGCTCCTTCGTGGAGACCCTAAAGGGGTGGCAAGCCGGGTGGTTTTACATCACCGAGCCACGCGATCCGAAATGGATCGCAGCCCCCGAGTTTCGATCCGGACCCCCCACGCGGCTTATGTCCTGGAAAGAGACGGGCCTGTCATGGGGTAATGAAGAAGAGGTGACCGGACTGAAAGCATGCCTCCAGTCCCTGGTAAACAAGCCAATCAGGCTTGTCAATGTAATCCAGGTCATGCTCGTCCGCCGGATCCTCCCGTGTCAACAACGGGATTTTAATCTGTGGGAGTTTGACCCGGCGCAGCACCGAACCCTTAACAGGCTCTTCGACACGACGTATGAAGATGTCTAGAAGGTGCTAATCAAAGGCGCTGAGGCTCCCGCATCCGCTTCCCAGGACCGCGGATACAGCTCGCAGCGTCACGCTAGCGAGGTAAGCTATTTTCACCTTTTACAGGATGTTAAGTTTTTTCATAGTTTGACTCTATGCGGGATCTAAACTCCCTTACCTTTGACAGGCTTAGCAGGCGATATCCGAACCGATTAACTGTCCGGCTCCCTTGCCCGAAGACCCAGCCCCTACTCTCTTAGTGAAGCTGCTGGTTCTGGCGCCCTATGTGGTGCCGGAGAAGAAGGCCACAGGGACTCGAAAGAGTGCCCGGCGTCAGGAGGTGTCGGATTTATCATCCGACGAATCTGAGGCGCACTCCTCCCGTGAAGACGAGGAGGAGGAAGAAGAAACCTCTCCCCCTCCAGCGGGGGGGAGGAAAGAAGAGGAAGGCCGCCCCAATGGGGGAGGCCAAAGGGTCGAAAAAGAGGAAGACCCCTCCGCCGGACTACTCCCCCGACGCCGCAGAGGACGAAGAGGAGTGGCCGGAAAGGGCCAAGCGTCCAGCGGAATCGTAAGTATTCGGATACCAGAGTAACTCATAATATTCCTTTGTTTGCAGAGCTTTCCCTTATGTCGAATATAATTATGCAGCCCGCCCTGGGCCGGACTCGACGAGTCGTCGAGCGGCTCTCTGAATTCATCAAACGTGAATTCAGTTCCACCCGCTACCTCCCCCGGGGCTGCAGACGACGCCGAAGTGGCGTCGCGGCAAGTTGCCGGCCAAGAGGAGGTGGTCCTAGAGGAGCCACGAGGTGACCTCCCAGACTCCGGGAGTAAGGGGGACAAGACCCCCCAGGGCTCTAAGTCCGGCTTTGTGCCAGACACCGCGCCGGAATCCTCAATGGTTCCGGACTACGGCAGGCGACCTCCTTCTAAGAGGAGTAAGCCTACCGAGCCGGCGGTCTCCGTCCAACCGGAGGCGCCGGATAATCTACTGGAGGTGCTTAAGGGCGCCTCCATCGACGAGGAGCACCGTACTATCATGAGTGCAGTGATCCAGAAGGTTCAGTCCACCAAGAGCAGACTGACTGAAGCTTGTGCTAGCCTTCTAACAGGCTTCGAGGTAAGTAAAAATATGTAAAAATATTACCGCATAGACAGTAGCCCCTGATGCTCTATTTGGCGTTCGGAAAGAAAAGCCGAATAGAGGATCTAATAAATTTCGCAGGAGTCTAACAATAAAAGAGTCGATATGCGTATGCAGGCTTCGCTGCTAGCCATCGCCGCGCTGACTGCGGAGGTGGGTGCCCTGAAACAGGGCCTCGAGCGGACCGAGCAAGATCTCGGCCTTGCCAAGCGACAGCTCGAGGAGAGAGAAGGTAAGGAATACCTGTAGGATCTAGAAGTAGATGTGTCTAGAGGGGGGTGATTAGACACATAATGCTCAAGTTGCAATTTTTAAGCTTTTTCGGTTCAAGTGGAGTTTTAGGCACAATTTCAACACACACGATACATATCAAGCAAGCATGCAAAGAGTATATGAGCAGCGGAATGTAAAGCATGCAACTTGCAAGAATGTAACGGGAAGGGATTGGAGAGATCAAACGCAATTGGAGACACGGATGTTTTTCCCATGGTTCGGATAGGTGGTGCTATCCTACATCCACGTTGATGGAGACTTCAACCCACGAAGGGTAACGGTTGCGCGAGTCCACACAGGGCTCCACCCAAGGGGTAACGGTTGCGCGAGTCCACACAGGGCTCCACCCACGAAGGGTCCACGAAGAAGCAACCACCCACAAAGGGTCCACGAAGAAGCAACCTTGTCTATCCCACCATGGCCATCGCCCACACAGGACTTGCCTCACTAGCGGTAGATCTTCACGAAGTAGGCGATCTCCTTGCCCTTACAAACTCCTTGGTTCAACTCCACAATCTTGTCGGAGGCTCCCAAGTGACACCTAGCCAATCTAGGAGACACCACTCTCCAAGAAGTAACAAATGGTGTGTAGGTAATGAACTCCTTGCTCTTGTGCTTCAAATGATAGTCTCCCCAACACTCAACTCTCTCTCATAGGATTTGGATTTGGTGGAAAGGAGATTTGAGTGGAAAGCAACTTGGGAAGGCTAGAGATCAAGATTCATATGGTAGGAATGGAATATCTTGTCTCAACACATGAGTAGGTGGTTCTCTCTCAGAACATATGAGTTGGAATGGTGTGTGTGTTCTGATGGCTCTCTCATCGAATGAGAAGAAGGTGGAGGGGTATATATAGCCTCCACACAAAATCCAACCGTTACACAACAGTTTTCCAATCTCAGGTGGGACGAATCAAATAAAACTCGGTCGGACCGAAATGTAAACCTAGTGCACCGTTAGAGATTTCCGTGGCCGACTGGATCAACTCGGTGAGACCGATGTGCGGTAGGTTAGGGGAAATCCAGAACTCGGTTTGACCGATTACTCAAACTCGGTGGGACCGATTTGGGTAATAAGTGAAACTGAGATTTGGCCAAGCAAACTCGGTGGAACCGATTGCATATCTCGGTGGGACCGAGAATATTGCAATGGGTAACAGAGAGTTTGCAAGCCCATCTCGGTGAGACCGAGATCCCATCGGTGGGACCGAACAGATTAGGGTTTGGCAGTGGCTTATGGCAAGTGAAACTCGGCGGCGCCGGATAGGAAGAATCGGTAGGACCGAGTTTGGCTTAGGGTTTAGGTCATATGTGGAAGTGGGAAAGTAGCTGAGGATTTTGGAGCATATCATTAAGCACATGAAGCAAGAGGCTCATTAAGCAAACACCTCATCCCTCCTTAATAGTATTGGCTTTTCCTATGGACTCAATGTGATCTTGGATCACTAAAATATAAAATGAGGAGTCTTGAGCTTGAAGCTTTAGCCAATCCTTTGTCCCTAGCATCTTGAAGGAGTTCCCACAACCTTTAGTCCATGCCACTCCATTGTTGAACTTATCTGAAACATGCTAGATTGAGATGTTAGTCCAACAAGAGATATGTTGTCATCAATTATCAAAACCACCTAGGGAGCACTTGTGCTTTCAATCTCCCCCTTTTTGGTAATTGATGGCAACATACATCAAAGCTTTAGATAAAGATATAAAGAACAGCAAGTAAAGCTTTGGAAGGACATGTAACAAGCATAGGCTCCCCCTACATGTATGCACTCATGTAAATATGAAATAGAGAGGCATGTGAGAGCATAACCATGACAGAGTAGGCAAGGTGTTACATGTATCTTGGCCATATGCATCAGAGCAAAAGATTATCAAGGAAAATACCTTCATGCTCATGAGTCCTTCTTGCAAACAGTATGTACATAAGCAAGAACTCCTCATACTCATGATTTTGATGCATATCCTTACCTTGTGGTCTTGAGTTGGCTTAGGATGGAATGAACCTGCACAAACAAGGTTAGATAACACAGGTACGTCCACTAGCCAGAGCAAACAAAAGAAACCACAAGAATACCAAGATTGGGATGACATGTAGAGGGTGAGTACAAGGTACCATATTGAATTCAACATGTCCCCAAGAATAAAGATATGCAATGAATTTGACTGATTTCTTTCCCTTAGGTGTCTTGCTCCCCCTGAATCTTACATGGGATATTGGGAGAAGATAGGAAACAGAAAATCAGAGCTGAAGGTTATGAATAGAACTAAATTCAAATGAGTTCATATGAACATGTCTTTCCCCCAAAAAGACATGTGGCATCTCTCCTCTTGAACATCAAGCATCTGGGATCCTTGAGTATTCTCTCCCCCTTGGAGATTTCTTTCTCTCCCTTAATATATGGGATCCTTGAGTATTATCTCCCCCTTGAGGTCTCTCTCTCCCCCTTAATATTTTCTCTCTTGTAGGTTTGGTCCTTGAGACTGTTTCTCTCCCTTGATGTGATCTCTCTCTCCTACAAGCTTTGATGTGATCTCTCTCTCTCCCCCTTTGACATCAATTTCCAAGAAGGTTTCTCCTGGAATCCGTCGAATAGGTTTGGTCCTTGAGATTCAGTACAAAGCAGGGAATAAAACTGTGATGCTTGTAGAGGACAAGATTCATTGAGTGGAGCTGGATCAGAAGAGAATATAGAATATGTGGCAAACTGTTTTTCCTGTTGCGAAATCGGTGGCACCGAGTGGCATATTTCGGTAGTACCGAAGGGATTCGGTTGGACCGAAAATGGCAATTCGGTGAAACCGAGTTCATCACAGAGAAAAACACTTTTCACCTCAGCTCACTAGTCAGGTAAGATCTCACAAAGATTTGCAATGAATTAGCTGAAAGATTTGCAAGGAATTTTATGCAGAAATATGCAGAACAAAAATCAAAAAGAAAAGGGTAAAAGGTTTCTAGATGAAGTTTTTTTTTGATTGAAAAATAAATAAACAAATATGCAAGGGACAAATGCAATAACTCAGAAAGGAACACAAGAGAACTTCATCTAGAATTGGGCGGTGACATAGTCACCTATGTTAGAGTATATTGACTTAGGAGTCAAGTTAGAACACTTGATCATAGGTCATACTCATCGTTTAAGCTCAAAATGGGGTTACTATTTTTCGTTTAAGCATCTTGATGTATTCACATCTTGTTGAGTTGCTTTGACTCATGTCTTGGAGTAAAGCTTCTCTAAGATGGAATAACATACCTTGGGTGGTGATGTGGTTCTTGCTCATGTAGTTGAACTTGTGTGGGTGCTCAAGGTTGATGTAGCTCATCGAGAGTTGGGAGCATCATTTGGAGTTTGGGTTCATCTACCTACATGGGTTAGTTTTTGCAAGGAAGAGCACTTGTGTATCCAAAAATGACAATCATGAAGCTCAATCATAGAATTTGTCAAAGGATATGTTTGTATGGTTTTGTACTTCCTTGTCTTCAACCACTATTGTGTAGAGTCTTGGTGATGTAGAGATCGCTCAGGATATGAGTGAGTCGCAATCTCATGGAATTAGATTCAACCAAGCACCTACATGGGTTAGACAACATGCAAGGTACAAATGTATCCAAGACATAAGATAGTTATCATGAGAGATATATCATGGATTAGTCATAAGCTCATGTCTTGCATGTATCCAATGGAGTTTCTACTCCAAGTTCGAAGCATCAATGATGTTCAATTCTCCTCTCAACCTGCAAAACGCTTTCTCATCAAGTGGTTTAGTAAATATATCCGCTAATTGCTTGTCGGTGCGAACATGCTTAAGATTGATGTCACCCTTAGCAACATGATCTCGAATGAAATGATGACGAACTTCAATATGCTTAGTTCGAGAATGTTGTACAGGATTATGACCAATTTTGTTAGCACTTTCATTGTCACAAAGCAGTGGAACATGTTTCACATAAATCCCATAATCTTTAAGAGTTTGAGTCATCCAAAGTAATTGAGCGCAACATGAACCAGCGGCAATGTATTCAGCTTCGGCGGTGGATAAGGATACCGAGTTTTGTTTCTGACCAAGACACAAGAGATCTACCAAGAAATTGACAAGTACCCGAAGTGGACTTTCTATCAACCTTGTCTCCGGCATAATCCGAGTCGGAATAGCCAACAAGATCAAAAGAAGACCTCTTAGGATACCAAATGCCAAAATTTGGTGTATGGATTAAATATCTCACTATCCTTTTCACAGCCTTAAGATGACAATCTTTAGGAGCAGCTTGATATCGTGCACACATGCATACACTTAGCATAATATCGGGACATGAAGCACATAGGTATAACAATGAACCAATCATAGAGCGATAAACCTTTTGATCAACCGGTTCACCATCTTTGGTTAAATCATTATGTCCACTAGTAGGCATGGGTGTAGACATACCTTTGCATTCTTGCATATTGAACTTCTTGAATAAGTCCTTGGTGTACTTTGTTTGAGAGACAAATGTACCTTCCTTAGTTTGCTTGATTTGCAACCCGAGAAAGAATTTGAGTTCACTCATCATAGACATCTCAAACTTCTCTAACATTAGCTTTCCAAACTTTTCACTAAAGAGAGGGTTAGTTGAACCAAATATGATATCATCAACATAAATTTGGCATACAAATAGTTCTCCATTAACCCTTTTAGTAAAAAGAGTAGAATCAATTTTACCAATTTCAAAACCACTTGTAGTAAGGAACTTGGTCAAGCATTTATACCATGCTCTAGGAGCTTGTTTAAGACCATAATGAGCTTTGTGAAGTTTGTAAACATGATTTGGTTTCTTGGGATTGATAAAGCCGGGAGGTTGTTTGACATAAACTTCCTCCTCTATTTCACCATTTAGAAAAGCACTTTTAATGTCCATTTGGTACAAGGTGATATTATGGTGATTAGCATAGGCAAGTAAGATGCGAATGGACTCAAGTCTAGCAACGGGAGCATACGTCTCACCATAGTCCATACCTTCGACTTGTGTGTACCCTTGGGCGACGAGACGTGCTTTGTTGCGAACCACTTGTCCATCTTCATCTTGCTTGTTGCGAAACACCCATTTGGTACCAATGATGTTGTGGTTGTTGTCGGGCTTCTCAACCAATGTCCAAACTTGGTTTCTCTCAAAATTATGTAGCTCTTCATGCATAGCGTTTATCCAATCCGGATCTTCCAATGCTTCTTCAACCTTCATTGGTTCAATGCTAGAGATGAATGAATAGTTTTCACAAAAGTTAGCTAAACGAGTTTTTGAGCGAGTGATTCTCCCGGTTTGTATATCATTGAGGATTTGCTCGATGGGATGATCTTTGGCAATTCTTGCTCGAACTCGTGAGAGCTTTTGCTTGGGTCTTCGTTGAACATCTTCTTCATCTTGTTCTTCTTCTTGGCCTTCATCATTGTTGACGTCGTCGTTCTCTTGTCGTGGTGGAGAAGGAGGTTGTTGATGTTCGTCTTGACGTATTTCCTCGTTTTCTTCATCTTGATGTGTCCCACTTGTGGATGCTTCCATGTCGATTCTTGGTTCACCTTGTCGTGAAGTAGAAGCTTCCACTTGGACGGATGAAGTACTCTCCTTCACCTCCGTTGGACGAATTTTGCCAATGGACAAGTCTTGAATTGCTTCTGAAGGGTCTTTGTCTCCTACATCAATTGGCAATTGCTCTACTTGCGAGCCATTAGATTCATCAAACTTCACATCTACCGTCTCTTCAACCTTTCGGGTGAAATTGTTGTAGACACGGTAAGTGTGAGAGTTTGAGCCATAACCAAGTAGAAAACCTTCATGAGATTTAGGAGCAAACTTTGAACGACGATGCTTATAAAGAATGTAGCACTTTGAGCCGAATACTCGAAAGTATCCAACTTGAGGCTTGTTACCAGTGAGGAGCTCATATGCCGTCTTGCCGAGTAGCTTGTGAAGATATAAGCGATTTGTTGCGTGACAAGCTGTCTCAACCGCTTCTGCCCAAAAGTGCTTTGGCGTCTTGTATTCATCAAGCATCGTTCTTGCCATTTCGATGAGCGTCCGGTTCTTCCTCTCAACAACTCCATTTTGTTGAGGTGTGTACGTAGCCGAGAACTCGTGTGAAATCCCTTCTTCGTCAAGAAAGGTGTCCACATTTGCGTTCTTGAATTCCGTTCCGTTGTCACTCCGAACCTTCTTGATCTTCACATCAAACTGATTTTGGGCTTTCCTAGCGAAGTTTCTGAAGATCTTCTGGACCTGCGACTTGTCATTAAGAAAGAACACCCACGTAAATCTTGAAAAGTCATCAACTATAACTAGACCAAAAGAATTTCCACCGAGACTCTTGTAGGCGTTGGGACCAAAAAGATCCATGTGAAGTAGCTCGAGTGGCCTCCTTGTGGTCATGATGTTCTTCACGGGATGTCTTCCTCCAACCTGTTTACCTGCTTGACAAGCATTGCAAAGTCTATCCTTATCAAATATGACATCCTTAACTCCGAGGATATGATTTCCTTTAATAAGCTTGTCAAGGTTTCTCATGCCAACGTGACCTAGTCGTCTATGCCACAACCAACCTTTTGAGGATTTAGCAACAAAGCAAGTTTTAGGTTGTGCCTTTTTAGAGAAATCGACAATGTAAAGATCACCTCTACGCATACCCGTAAAGACCATTTTATGATTGTCTCGACGAAATACTTGGCAATCTACCTCAGTAAATAGGACATTCAAACCGAAATCAGCAAGTCTAGATACTGAAAGTAAGTTGTAGCTAAGAGATTCAACGAGCATGACATTTTGAATGGAACTATCATGTGAGATGGCCACCTTACCAAGGCCAATCACTTTACCCTTTGAATCATCACCAAAGGTGACATATTTTCGAGGGCCGTCATTTTCAGCAAGCTCACGAAACATCTCTTCATCTCCGGTCATATGATCAGTACATCCACTGTCAAGAACCCATTCCTTTCCTCCTGATTCATATCCCCGAAGATTTGCCATAAGACCAAAATGTCTCATTGCATCATCAAGATCGAAGTCACTATCATCCTCATTGTAATATTCATGTTCATCATGATCTTGTGATTCATCATTTCCTAGAGAGGGTAATTCATCAGATAAATGATCATCAAAGTGGTCACTTTTATGAATTCTTATAGCTTTGAGTATGATATCATTAATGATTCCAACATCTCCTTTAGCATGCTTAAGATTGGAAAGTTCAAGAAGACATTTACCAAAACTAGGATCACTAGAGTTCATCTTACTCAAGGCAATAGATTTATGGAGAATTTCATCCAAAGTTTTCAAGGAATGATTGGGAAACCGTTCCTCAAGAAATTTCCATATAGTATAGGCGCAATTTTGAGTAGGCAAACTAGCAATCAAATTTTTGGGCAATCCTCTAATGATGAGCTCAATAGTTCTAAGATTGCGAATCATGTCAATATCTTCATCTAGGGTAGGATGCAAGGGATCAATATGGGGTGCACAAGGGCTAGCAATATACTTGTTCAAATGATATTGATTGAAGATTACAAGCATCTCATTTTTCCATTCATGAAAGTACTTTCCATCAAGAATAGGCACTCTATGTCTAAGACTCCCTAGAGTAGACACATCCATCTTCCTCCAATGGTGATTAAACCAAAGCAATGGAGACCAAGGCTCTGATACCACTTGTAGGATCTAGAAGTAGATGTGTCTAGAGGGGGGTGATTAGACACATAATGCTCAAGTTGCAATTTTTAAGCTTTTTCGGTTTAAGTGGAGTTTTAGGCACAATTTCAACACACACGATACATATCAAGCAAGCATGCAAAGAGTATATGAGCAGCGGAATGTAAAGCATGCAACTTGCAAGAATGTAGCGGGAAGGGATTGGAGAGATCAAACGCAATTGGAGACACGGATGTTTTTCCCATGGTTCAGATAGGTGGTGCTATCCTACATCCACGTTGATGGAGACTTCAACCCACGAAGGGTAACGGTTGCGCGAGTCCACACAGGGCTCCACCCAAGGGTAACGGTTGCGCGAGTCCACACAGGGCTCCACCCACGAAGGGTCCACGAAGAAGCAACCACCCACAAAGGGTCCACGAAGAAGCAACCTTGTCTATCCCACCATGGCCATCGCCCACACAGGACTTGCCTCACTAGCGGTAGATCTTCACAAAGTAGGCGATCTCCTTGCCCTTACAAACTCCTTGGTTCAACTCCACAATCTTTTCGGAGGCTCCCAAGTGACACCTAGCCAATCTAGGAGACACCACTCTCCAAGAAGTAACAAATGGTGTGTAGGTAATGAACTCCTTGCTCTTGTGCTTCAAATGATAGTCTCCCCAACACTCAACTCTCTCTCATAGGATTTGGATTTGGTGGAAAGGAGATTTGAGTGGAAAGCAACTTGGGAAGGCTAGAGATCAAGATTCATATGGTAGGAATGGAATATCTTGGTCTCAACACATGAGTAGGTGGTTCTCTCTCAGAACATATGAGTTGGAATGGTGTGTGTGTTCTGATGGCTCTCTCATCGAATGAGAAGAAGGTGGAGGGGTATATATAGCCTCCACACAAAATCCAACCGTTACACACAGTTTTCCAATCTCGGTGGGACCGAATCAATAAACTCGGTCGGACCGAAAATGTAAACCTAGTGACCGTTAGAGATTTCGGTGGGACCGACTGGATCAACTCGGTGAGACCGATGTGCTAGGGTTAGGGTAAATCCAGAACTTGGTTTGACCGATTACTCAAACTCGGTGGGACCGATTTGGGTAACAAGTGAAACTGAGATTTGGCCAAGCAAACTCGGTGGAACTGATTGCATATCTCGGTGGGACCGAGAATATTGCAATGGGTAACAGAGAGTTTGCAAGCCCATCTCGGTGAGACCGAGATCCCATCAGTGGGACCAAACTGATTAGGGTTTGGCAGTGGCTTATGACAAGTGAAACTCGGTGGCGCCGGATAGGAAAAATCGGTAGGACCGAGTTTGGCTTAGGGTTTAGGTCATATGTGGAAGTGGGAAAGTAGCTGAGGGTTTTGGAGCATATCACTAAGCACATGAAGCAAGAGGCTCATTAAGTAACACCTCATCCCTCCTTAATAGTATTGGCTTTTCCTAAAGACTCAATGTGATCTTGGATCACTAAAATATAAAATGAGGAGTCTTGAGCTTGAAGCTTTAGCCAATCCTTTGTCCCTAGCATCTTGAAGGAGTTCCCACAACCTTTAGTCCATGCCACTCCATTGTTGAACTTATCTGAAACATGCTAGATTGAGATGTTAGTCCAACAAGAGATATGTTGTCATCAATTATCAAAACCACCTAGGGAGCACTTGTGCTTTCAATACCTTATAGAAAAAAATGCCTATAAAAAGACGCAATTGCAAAATATAACAGGATTGTGCTGCTTATTGTAGGGCCACGACTGAGGTGGCGACCCTCAAGCAGGCGCTATCCGAGGCCGAAAATAAAGCGGCCGCGGAGCGCACCGAGCGAGAGAAACTTGAGGCCCAGGTCGGCGAGGTGCAACAGGAGCTTCAGACTCTCATGAAAAAACATGAGAGTTTGGAGCTTGAGTCAAAGACGTAAGCGTCCGAGCTCGCGGCGGCCCTTGAGGCTGCCAAGTCCGCCAAGGCCGAAGCCCAAAAGGCCCTCCAAGAGTTGGAGGAGATGAAAAATATAGCAGTGGGTAAGGCATTCTTTATGCAAAGCAGAAATATAAAAGTAAACTACTTGTTACTTACTCGAATCCGGAGCTCTCCAGGGGCATTTGCACATCTTCCCCGTAGCATATCTGATGCCGCCGCATTCTACCGGGCCGAAGAGGGCAGCTCGACGGAGAAGGTGTTCTGGTCTCAGTATGCTGAGGCCGGACAACCGGTGCCCTTAAGCGACCAGCTGAAGCAGCTGGTCGAGCTCCACAAGGCGGCCGAACAGGCCATGAAGGGCCTCATAGTTCGGCTGTTGCCTGGAGAGGCCCAGCCCGGGAGCTACTTCGGTTTGGTGCGGCGGCTGGTGGAGGCCTATCCAAGGCTTGAGGTCATCAAGCGCTCCGTCTGCATTGAAGGTGCTCGCAGGGCCCTTGCCCGTGCAAAGGTGCACTGGGGTAAGCTGGACGGTGTGAAGCTTGTGAAGGACGGACCGCCAGCAGGGAAGGAGCATCGCAAGCCCGAGAACTATTATAATGATGTTCTGGCGGGAGCCCGCCTTGTGGCGGATGAATGTACCAAGGATGTAATTTTTGAATAAACTCGCTCGTATTATCCTGTGCGCTGAAAACTTGTTCATATGCGCTAAGCAATGCTTTTGAATTTAAAATATTACTTTCTGTGCGGCTGTTTATCAAATTTGAGAGATGGCCAGTCGTCGGCTTCTGCCCCCATGCCACTAGTGCTGGGGTGTTCGGGATAAACCTGACGCTCTTTTTCCCATGATTGGGTCCTTCGAGGGAGGCGCTCAGCACAACGAACAAGGCAATCAGACTATAATGCTTGAACACTCTCACTTAGCCATAGAACTCTATAATTTTAAATTTCTGCGAAGCCCCTAGTTCGGAAGACCGAGTTCGGGGCGCTATCCACGCCTTGGCCGGACAAAGTCGGCTCCTCGCTCGAAGCGGCATAAGTCTTTAGGGACCCGAAAAACCTCTCGAACAGCGACCGGTCTCTCGCCTCATCATGACAGTCAGTTTTAGCTTTCTCCACTGAGGTGCTCGCCCGGCCGAACCGGGGCACAATCGCAGTGGTTCTCCAGGTGCTACCTTAGCCGATAGAGTGGAACGTAAGGTAGCCGAACACAGGAGCCGGGCGAACCCAACTATTGACCCAAATCATGATTCGGAGCCGATGCATATAGTGCTATAAGTTCGGGGTGCCGCACTTGTGAAAGTGTACGGACTTCTCACACCAAATTGAGGGGTACTGAAGCCCCTGGCGTATTTGCCGTACCACAGTGTACGGGTGCAATGTGTCATTAATGAACAGTTATAAAGGATAATAATGCAGAAAATAGACAAAAGCTATGCATTGTTTATAAAAAGGCTGCTATTAGAGCAGAACGATACAAGTGGTATGATAAGCAAAAGATATTGGACTATTTAACATGTCCTGGCCAGGGGCAGGCCGCGGAATTGTATTCAAAACAGGTATACTGCTCGTAACAGAGACCACCTGGGAGTTCCATAATGCGGCATGGCTTGTCTGCTTCCCTGGATCTTGCATCGTTTGTGCGGCAGTTGAATTGCCGAACAGGTCGTCCGAAGTATGGAGTCCTGAAAGTAAGAAAAAATAAAAAAAAAAGAATTCGGCAGCCCCTAGTACGGTTTAGGCCGTGTTTTGGGCATGCTGTGATTGTGCCCCTTCCCCTGCGCCCATGGTATTTCAAGAGCGTAGTTATGTATGCGAAGGCTGGGGTTGGGGCCGCATTCCTACGCCTGCTCAAAACGTGCCAGGCGGTCTTGTTGTAGGTTACTCCGGGCGCACTTCACATTGTCCGGCTTTTTAGTGGCCAGACTGGAGAGTTGCCTAAAAAGGCTGCTTTGTTCTTCCGCGGCGAGGGCCGCCGTGTGCTCCTCCGTGCGGAGGGAGCGTTCGGTGTTTCCATTGACCGTGATTACACCTTGAGGGCCTGGCATCTTGAGCTTTAGATATGCGTAGTGCGGTACCGCATTGAACTTTGCAAATGCGGTTCGCCCGAGCAGAGGGTGACAGCCACTGCGAAACGGGACTATGTCGAAGATTAACTCCTCGCTTCGGAAATTATCCGGAGATCCGAAGACCACTTCAAGTGTTACTGAGCCTGTACAGTTGGCCTCTACACCTGGTATAACGCCTTTAAAGGTCGTTTTGGTGGGCTTAATCCTTGACGGATCTATGCCCATTTTCCGCACTGTATCCTGGTAAAGCAGGTTCAGGCTGCTGCCGCCGTCCATGAGGACTCTTGTGAGGTGAAATCCGTCGATGATTGGGTCAAGAACCAATGCGGCGAAGCCACCGTGACGGATGCTAGTGGGGTGGTCCCTTCGATGAAAGTGATCGGGCAGGAAGACCATGGGTTGAACTTTGGGGCGACTGGCTCCATCGCGTATACGTCCCATAGCGCACGCTTCCGCTCCCTCTTGGGAATGTGGGTTGCGTATATCATGTTCACCGTCCGCACTTGCGGGGGAAAACCCTTCTGTCCATTGTTGTTCGGCGGCCTGGGCTCCTCCTCGTCATCGCTATGCAGACCCTTGTCTTTGTTTTCGGCTCTTAACTTGCCTGCCTGCTTGAATACCCAACAATCCCTGTTGGTGTGATTGGCTGGCTTTTCGGGGGTGCCATGTATCTGGCACAAGCGGTCGAGTATTTGGTCCAAACTGGATGGGCCCTGAGTATTCATTTTGAATGGCTTTTTCCGCTGACCGGATTTGTAGCCTCTGAATCCGGCATTAACTGCCGTGTCCTCGTTGCTGTCGCTGCGAACGCGGCGCTTTTGCTTGTTCTGGCGTGTCCTACCACTTTTGTCCTTGGTATCTGACTTACCAGGGTTCTTTGCTAAGTTGTTACTGCGAGCTAGCCAGCTGTATTCTCCCGCACAAAAGCGGGTCATGAGTGTCGTGAGGGCTGCCATGGATTTCGGCTTTTCCTATCCCAGGTGCCGGGCAAGCCACTCGTCGTGGATATTATGCTTGAAGGCCGCTAGGGCCTCTGCGTCCGGACAGTCGACTATCTGGTTTTTCTTTGTTAGGAACCGTGTCCAGAATTGCCTGGCCGATTCGTCTGGCTGCTGAATTATGTAGCTTAGGTCATCGGCGTCCGGTGGTCGCACATAGGTGCCCTGGAAATTGTCGAGGAATGCGGCTTCTAGGTCCTCGCAGGAACCGATTGAATCTGCTGGCAAGCTGTTAAGCCAATGCCGAGCCGGTCCCTTGAGTTTGAGTGGGAGGTATTTGATGGCGTATAGATCATCGCCACGGGCCATGTGGATATGAAGGATATAGTCCTTGATCCATACCGCAGGATCTGTTGTGCCATCGTATGATTCGATGTTTACAGGTTTGAAACCCTCAGGGATTTTATGATCCATTACTTCATCTGTGAAACACAGTGGGTGTGCGGCGCCTCTGTATTGGGCAATATCGCGACGCAGCTTGAAGGGGCTTTGTCTGTTGTGTTCGGCCCGGCCGGATTTATTGTATCCGGAGTGACGATCACCTTCACGTGCCGTGGGGCGCCCACGCGATCCGTATATCGATCTTGTTTGCCTTGCCTTGTCCTCCAGTATGTCTCGCAGGTCTGGCGCATTTTCCCGTGCCTTAGTCTTTGAACGGCGCCGGGGTATGGCTTGGGTGGAGGGCCGAGAGGCCTCTCTGTCACGGCCGCGAGGTGGCCGGTCGGCCATGTCATGCGCTGGTGATGTAGGTGCTTCCTCCTCTGATCGGGGTAGCGGCCTGCGCTTTGGGTAGCTTTTGGAGGGGCGTTCGAGTTCATACTCTTCGGCCGCAAGGACTTCAGTCCATCTATCAGCTACAAATCTTGATCAGCTCTAAGCTATTGCTGCTTTTTCTTGAGACTGCTTGCCGTGGCTATAAGCCTGCGTTTAAAACGCTCTTGTTCGGCGGGATCTGATGGCACGACGAATTCGTCGTCGTCGAGGCTTGCCTCGTCTTCGGAGGGAGGCGTATAATGATCGTCCTCAACCTCCTTGCCTGCCGCTCTCTCGTAAGGGCTGGCTTCGCCATCCTCCTGTGCCGAATCTTGCTGGATGGGGTGTTCTTCGGTGCTATCCGGGGTAGTATTATCTCCCGTGCCGGAATCACCGTTTTTACTTTGGCGGGATTTAGAGCGGCGCCGCTGACGCCGGCGCTTGGGATGTTTCTTGGTGGTGTCATCCCCCGCTGTTCCATCGCCATCTCCTTCTTTTGGAGTATCCACCATGTATATGTCATACGACAAGGTGGCCTTCCAGTGCCCTATAGGCGCTGGTTCTTGATCGTCTCCTGCATCGGCGTCCATGCCGTCGATGTCTTCGGAGTCGAAATCGAGCGCGTCTGTTAAATCATCGATGGTGGCTACGAAGTGGGTGGTGGGTGGGCTTTGAATTTCATCGTCCGTATCCCATCCTTGCTGACCGTAGTCCGGCCAGGGCTCTCCTGACAAAGAGAGAGACTTTAGTGACTGCAGGATATCGTCAAAGGGCGAGTGCTGAAAGATGTCCTCAGCGGTGAACTCCATGATCGGCGCCCAATCGGATTCGATTGGCAGGGGCGCGGAGGGCTCGGAGTCCGGAAAGGAGTCCGGCCCCTCGGAGTCACGGGTCTTGCAGAGTGCGGGGCTGGCGTTCGGCTCGATCGCCTTTGAGATCGCAGCCCCCGAGGTGGCTTCCAACCACTCATCCTCGATTGGCACAGTGGGCTCCGAATTAAGGGTCGAAACCGGTGCGTGTGCGCCCTCTAGGGCACTGTTTGGCTGCAGAGCTAGATCATGCCCATCGAGACAGTGCGGCGCGCTCGGCTGTGGCTCGAATCCGTCGAAGATCAAGTCCCCGCGGATATCAGCCGTGTAGTTTAAGCTTCCAAACCTGACCTGATGGCCAGGGGCGTAGCTATCGATCTGCTTCAGGTGGCCAAGCGAATTGGCCCGCAGTGCGAAGCCGCCGAAGACAAAGATCTGTCCGGGGAGAAAAGTCTCACCCTGGACTGTATTGTCGATGATCGAAGGAGCCATCGGGCCTAAAAGCGACGACACAGAGGAACTCTCAATGAAAGCACCAATGTCGGTGTCAAAACCGGCGGATCTCGGGTAGGGGGTCCTGAACTGTGCGTCTAGGCGGATGGTAATAAGAGACAAGGGACACGATGTTTTTACCCAGGTTCGGGCCCTCTCGATGGAGGTAAAACCCTACTCCTGCTTGATTAATATTGATGATATGGGTAGTACAAGAGTAGATCTACCACGAGATCAAGGAGGCTAAACCCTAGAAGCTAGCCTATGGTATGATTGTCTGTTGAAGATGTTGTCCTACGGACTAAAACCCTCCGGTTTATATAGACACCGAAGAGGGTTAGGGTTACATAGAGTCGGTTACAATGGTAGGAGATCTTGAATATCCGCATCGCCAAGCTTGCCTTCCACGCCAAGGAAAGTCCCATCCAGACACGGGACGAAGTTTTCAATCTTGTATCTTCATAGTCCTGGAGTCCGGCTGAAGGTATAGTCCGGCTATCGGAACACCCCCTAATCCAGGACTCCCTCAAGGGGTAATATAAAGTGATGTTCTTTTGCATTAAGATTTTGTGCATCCAACCATAAAAGCGCATGGCAACCTCTGCTTCCCTCTGCGAAGGGCCTATCTTTTATTATTAACCTCTATCTTATGCAAGAGTCAACATAATCTTCACCTTTCCCTTTTTTTCATTTTATCCTTTGGCAAGCACTTCATGGTGGGGTGATCCTCATATATATATATATATATATATATATATATATATCCAATTGGATGTACGTTAGCATGAACTATTATTGTTGACATCACCCAAAGGTGAATAAGTTTGGAGGCAGCATTATAAGCCCCAATCTTTCTCTGTGTCTGATTGAAACTTCATAACCACAAGTATTGCGTGAGTGTTAGCAATTATGAAGGACTAAGTGATAGTTGAGTATGTGGACTTGCTTTTAAGCTCTGACATAGACTCCTTCCGATGTTATGATAAATTGCAATTGCTTCAATGACTGAGGTTATAATTTGTTAGCGCCTAATAAGGTTTCTGATTCATACTTTTGCATTGTGAAAAGATCATCACTTGAACATAAGTAATCATATGACAAATCTATATATGTTGTTGTTATGAAACAATCATGATGCCTTCATGTCCGTATTTTATTTTTATCGACGCCTCTACCTCTAAACATGAGGACATATTTATTGTTATCGGCTTTTCGCTTGAGGACAAGCGAGGTCTAAGCTTGGGGGAGTTGATACGTCCATTTTGTGTCATGCTTTTATGTTAATATTTATTGCATTATGGGCTGTTATTTCACGTTATGTCACGATACTTATGGCTATTCTCTCTTATTTTACAAGGTTTACCATGAAGAGGGGGAATGCCGGCAGCTGGAATTCTGGCTGGAAAAGGAGCAAATATTGGAGACCTATTCTGCGCAACTCCAAAAGTCCTGAAACTCCATGGAATATCTTAAAATAAATAAAGAAAAATCGTCGCCAAAGATGAAGGCCAGGGGGCCCACACCCTGCTCACGAGGGTGGGGGCGCGCCCCTCCCCCCTGGGCGCGCCCCCCTACCTCGTGGGCCCCCTGGTGGCTCTCCGACGCCCATCTTCTCCTATATGAAGTCTTTCGATGAGAAAAAAAATCATAAGCAACCTTTCGGGATGAGACTCCGCCGCCACGAGGCGGAACCTTGGCGGAACCAATCTAGGGCTCCGGCAGAGCTGTTCTGTCGGGGACACTTCCCTCCGGGAGGGGGAAATCATCACCATCGTCATCACCAACGCTCCTCTCAGCAGGAGAGGGCAATCTCCATCAACATCTTCACCAGCACCATCTCATCTCCAAACCCTAGTTCATCTCTTGTATCCAATTCTTGTCTCTAAGTCCGGGATTGGTGCTAGTAGGTTTCTAGTAGTGTTGATTACTCCTTGTAGTTGATGCTAGTTGGTTTACTTGGTGGAAGATCATATGTTCAGATCCTTTATGCATACTATTACCCCTCTGATTATGAACATGAATATGCTTTGTGAGTAGTTACGTTTGTTCCTGAGGACACGGGAGAAGTCTTGCTATTAGTAGTCATGTGAATTTGGTATTCGTTCGATATTTTGATGAGATGTATGTTGTCTAACCTCTAGTGGTGTTATGTGAACGTCGACTACATAACACTTCACCATTATTTGGGCCTAGAGGAAGGCATTGGGAAGTAATAAGTAGATGATGGGTTGCTAGAGTGACAGAAGCTTAAACCCTAGTTTATGCGTTGCTTCGTAAGGGGCTGATTTGGATCCATATGTTTCATGCTATGGTTAGGTTTACCTTAATACTTTTGTTGTAGTTGCGGATGCTTGCAATAGAGGTTAATCATAAGTGGGATGCTTGTTCAAGTAAGAACAGCACCCAAGCACCGGTCCACCCACATATCAAATTATCAAAGTACCAAACGCGAATCATATGAGCATGATGAAAACTAGCTTGACGATATTCCCATGTGTCCTCGGGAGCTCTTTTCCTTATAAAAGAATTTGTCCGGCTTGTCCTTTGCTACAAAAAGGATTGGGCCACCTTGCTGCACCTTATTTACTTTTGTTACTTGTTGCTCGTTACAATTTACCTTATCACAAAACTATCTGTTACCACTTATTTCAGTACTTGCAGAGAATACCCTGCTGAAAACCGCTTATCATTTCCTTCTGCTCCTCGTTGGGTTCGACACTCTTACTTATCGAAAGGACTACGATAGATCCCCTATACTTGTGGGTCATCACTTAGCATCTACTCAAATCATCTGTGAAGTAAGAATATAACAATATCCACTACATGCCTCAGCACTCATTGGACTGCACACATCAAGATGTATTACTTCCAACAAGTTGCTTTCTTGTTCCATCTTACTGAAAACGAGGCCTTTCAGTCATCTTGCTCATGTGGTATGATTTGCATGTCTCAAGTGATTCAAGATCAAGCGAGTCCAAAGATCCATCAACATGGAGCTTCTTCATGCGTTTTATACCATTGTGACTAAAATTGCAGTGCCACAAGTATGTGGTACTATCATTACTATCTTATATCTTTTGGCACGAACATGTGTATCACTACGATCGGGATTCAATAAACCATTCATTTTAGGTGTAAGACCATTGAAGGTATTATTCAAATAAACAGAGTAACCATTATTCTCCTTAAATGAATAACCGTATTGCGTTAAACATAATCCAATTATGTCTATGCTCAACGCAAACACCAAATAACAATTATTTAGGTTTAACACCAATCCCGATGGTAGATGGAGCGTGCAATGTTTGATCACATCAACCTTGGAAACTCTTCCAACACATATCATCGTCTCACCTTTGACTAGTCTCCGTTTATTCCGTAGCCTTTTATTTCGAGTTGCTAACACTTAGCAACCGAACCGGTATCTAATACCCTGCTGCTACTAGGAGTACTAGTAAAATACACATTTAATATAATATATGTCCAACACATACTTCTGTCAACCTTGCCAGCCTTCTCATCTACCAAGTATCTTGGGTGGTTCTGCTTCAGTGACCGTTCCCCTTATTACAGAAGCACTTAGTCTCGGGCTTGGGTTCAACTTTGGGTTTCTTCACTAGAGCAGCAACTGATTTGCCGTTTCATGAAGTATCCCTTTCTTGCCCTTGCCTTTCTTGAAACTAGTGGTTTTACTAACCATCAACAATTGATGCTCCCTTTTGATTTCTACTTTCGCGGTTTCGCGAATAGCTCAAGGATCATATCTATCCCTGATATGTTATAGTTCATCATGAAGCTCTAGTAGCTTGGTGGCAGTGACTTTGGAGAACCATCACTATCTCATCTGGAAGATCAACTCCCACTCGATTCAAGCGATTGTTGTACTCATACAATCTGAGCACATGCTCAACGATTGAGCTTTTCTCCTTAGTTTGCAGGCTTAAGAAACTTGTCAAAGGTCTCATACCTCTTGACGTGGGCACTAGCCTGAAATCCCAATTTCAGTCCTTGGAACATCTCATATGTTCTGTGATGTTTCAAAAACGTCTTTGGTTCCTCAATTCTAAACCATTTAGCATTACGCACTGAACTATCATGTAGTCATCAAAACGTGTATGTCAGATGTTCGCAACATCTACAACTGACGCTTGAGGTTCAGCTCACTGAGCGGTGCATTAAGGACATAAACCTTCTGTGCAGCAATGAGGACAATCCTCAGTTTACGGACCCAGTCCGCATAATTGCTACTATCAACTTTCAACTAAATTTTCTCTAGGAACATATCTAAAATAGTAGAACTAAAACGTGAGTTACGACATAATTTGCAAAGTCCTTTCGACTATGTTCATGATAATTGAGTTCATCTGATTATTTCATGAACTCCCACTCAGATAGACATCCCTCTAGTCATCTAAGTGATACATGATCCGAATCAACTAGGCCGTGTCCGATCATCACGTGATACGGACTAGTCATCATCGGTGAACATCTCATGTTGATCGCAACTTCTATACGACTCATGTTCGACCTTTTGGTCCTCCGTGTTCCGAGGCCATGTCTGTACATGCTAGGCTCGTCAAGTCAACCTAAGTGTTTCGCATGTGTTCCGAGGCCATGTCTGTACATGCTAGGCTCGTCAACACCCGTTGTATTCGAACGTAAGAATCTATCACACCCGATCATCACGTGGTGCTTCGAAACAACGAACCTTCGCAACGGTGCACAGTTAGGGAGAACACTTTCTTGAAATTATTGTGAGGGATCATCTTATTTAAGCTACCGTCGTTCTAAGCAAATAAGATGCAAAACATGATAAACATCACATGCAATCAAATAGTGGCATGATATGGCCATCATCACTTCGCTCCTTTTGATCTCCATCTTCGGGGCTCCATGATCATCATCGTCACCGGCATGACACCATGATCTCCATCATCGTGTCTTCATGAAGTTGTCTCGCCAACTATTACTTCTTCTACTACAGCTAACGGTTAGCAATAAAGTAAAATAATTACATGACATTTATGTTGACACGCAGGTCATAAATAAATTAAGACAACTCCTATGGCTCCTGCCTGTTGTTATACTCATCGACATGCAAGTCGTGATTCCTATTACAAGAACATGATCAATCTCATACATCACATATATCATTCATCACATCCTTTTGGCCATATCACATCACACGGCATATGCTGCAAAAACAAGTTAGACGTCCTCTAATTGTTGTTGCAAGTTTTTACGTGGCTGCTATAGGTTTCTAGAAAGAACGTTTCTTACCTACGCCAAAACCACAACATGAATTGCCAATTTCTATTTACCCTTCATAAGGACCCTGTTCATCGAATCCGATCCGACTAAAGTGGGAGAGACAGACACCCGCCAGCCACCTTATGCAACTAGTGCATGTCAGTCGGTGGAACCGGTCTCACGTAAGCGTACGTGTAAGGTTGGTCCGGGCCGCTTCATCCCACAATGCCGCCGAATCAAGATAAGACTAGTAACGGCAAGTAAATTGACAAAATCGACGCCCACAACTACTTTGTGTTCTACTCGTGCATAGAAACTACGCATAGACCTAGCTCATGATGCCACTGTAGTGGAACGTAGCAGAAATTCAAAATTTTCTACGCATCACCAAGATCAATCTATGTAGTAATCTAGCAACGAGGGGAAGGAGAGTGCATCTACATACCCTTGTAGATCGCTAAGCGGAATCGTTCAAGTGAACGGGGTTGATGGAGTCGTACTCGCCGTGATCCAAATCACCGATGATCCTAGTGCCGAACGGACGGCACCTCCGCGTTCAACACACGTACAGCCCGGGAACGTCTCCTCCTTCTTGATCCAGCAAGGGGAGAGGAGAAGTTGAGGGAAGACTCTGACAGCACAACGGCATGGTGGTGATGGAGCTCGTGGTTCTCCGGCAGGGCTTCGCCAAGCACTACGGAGGAGGACGAGGTGTTGGAGGAGGGAGAGGGCTGCGCCAGGGGAAGGGTGCGGCTGCCCTCTCTCTCCCTCACTATATATAGGGGGAAGGGAGGAGGGGGAGGCGCCCTAGGGTTCCCTAGGGGAGGGGCGGCGGCCACAGGGGAAACCCTAGATGGGTTTGGGCGCCCCCACCCCCTAGGAAACTTGCCCCCCAAGCCGGGAGGGGCGGCTGCCCTAGGGGTGGCGCCCCCACCTCTCCTGGTTACGTGAGATGGGGTGGGAGGGGCGCTCAGCCCCTTAGTGGGCTGATGTGCCCTCTCCCCTTGGCCCATAAGGCCCCCAAACGCTTGCCGGGGCCTCCGAAACCCCTTTGGGACACGCTGGTCATCACCTGGTACCCCCGGAACAATTCCGGACTCCAATACCCTTCATCCAATATACCGATCTTCACCTCCGGACCATTCCGGAACTCCTCGTGACGTCCGGGATCTAATCCGAGACTCCGAACAACATTCAGTAACCACATACAAACTTCCTTTATAACCCTAGCGTCATCGAACCTTAAGTTTGTAGACCCTATGGGTTCGGGAACCATGCAGACATGACCGAGACGTTCTCCGGTTAATAACCAACAGCGGGATCTGGATACCCATGTTGGCTCCCACATGTTCCACGATGATCTCATCGGATGAACCACGATGTCGAGGATTCAATCAATCCCGTATTCAATTCCCTTTGTCTACCGCTATAGTACTTGCCTGAGATTCGATCGTCGGTATCTCGATACCTTGTTCAATCTCGTTACCGGCAAGTCTCTTTACTCGTTCCATAACACATCATCCTGTGATCAACTCCTTGGTCACATTGTGCACATTATGATGATGTCCTACCAAGTGGGCCCAGAGATACCTCTCCGTCACACGGAGTGACAAATCCCAGTCTCGATTCGTGCCAACCCAACAGACACTTTTGGAGATACCCGTAGTGCACCTTTATAGACACCCAGTTACGTTGTGACGTTTGGCACACCCAAAGTATTCCTACGGTATCCGGGAGTTGCACAATCTCATGGTCTAAGGAAATGATACTTGACATTAGAAAAGCTTTAGCATATGAACTACACGATCTTGTGCTAGGCTTAGGATTGGGTCTTGTCCATCACATGATTCTCCTAATGATGTGATCCCGTTATCAACGACATCCAATGTCCATGGTCAGGAAACCGTAACCATCTATTGATCAACGAGCTAGTCAACTAGAGGCTTACTAGGGACATGGTGTTGTCTATGTATCCACACATGTATCTGAGTTTCCTATCAATACAATTCTAGCATGGATAATAAACGATTATCATGAACAAGGAAATATAATAATAACTAATTTATTATTGTCTCTAGGGCATATTTCCAACAGTCTCACACTTGCACTAGAGTCAATAATCCAGTTCACATCGCTATGTGATTAACACTCAAGGTCACATCCCCATGTGACTAACACCCAAAGTGTTTACTAGAGTCAATAATCTAGTTCACATTACCATGTGATTAACAGTCAATGAGTTCTGGGTTTGATCATGTTATGCTTGTGAGAGATGTTATAGTCAACGGGTCTGAATCTTTCATATCCGTGTGTGTTTTACAAACCTCTATGTCATCTCCTAGATGCAGCCACCATGCTCTATTTGGAGCTATTCCAAATAACGGTTCTACAATACGAATCCAGTTTACTACTCAGAATAATCTGGATTAGTGTCAAAGTTTGCATCGGCGTAAACCTTTACGACGAACTCTTTTACCACCTCCATAATCGAGAAAATTCCTTAGTCCACTAGTTACTAAGGATAACTTTGACTGTTGTCATGTGATCCATTCTTGGATCACTCTTGTACCCCTTGACTGACTCATGGCAAGGCACACTTCAGGTGCGGTACACAGCATAGCATACTGTAGAGCCTACGTCTAAAGCATAGGGGACGACCTTCGTCCTTTCTCTCTATTCTGCCACGGTTAGGTTTCGAGTCTTACTCAATGTTCATACCTTATAACACAGCCAAGAACTCCTTTGCCGATCCATTTTGAACTCCTTCAAAATCTTGTCACGGTATGTATTCATTTGAAAGCACTATTAAGCGTTTTGATCTATCCTTATAGATCTTAATGCTCAATACTCAAGTAGCCTAATCCAGGTTTTTTCATTGAAAAACACTTTTCAAATAACTCTGCATGCTTTCCAGAAATTCTACATCATTTTTGATCAACAATATGTCAACAACATATACTCATCAGAAATTCTATAGTGCTCCCACTCACTTCTTTGGAAATACAAGTTTCTCATAAACTTTGTATAAACCCAAAATCTTTGACCATCATCAAAGCGCATATTCCAACTCCGAGATGCTTACTCCAGTCCTTAGAAGGATTGCTGGAGCTTTGCATGCTTGTTAGCATCTTTCAGGATTGTTAAAACCTTCTGGTTGTATCACATACAACCTTTCCTCAAAAAAACGTGAGGAAACAATGTTTTGACATCCTATCTGCAAGATTTCATAAATAATGCAGTGACTGCTAATATAATTCCAACAGACTCTTAGCATCGCTACGAGTGAGAAAGTCTCATCGTAGTCAACTCCTTGAACTTGTCGGGAAACATCTTAATGACAAGTCGAGCTTTCTTAATGGTGACATTCACCATCATTGTCCGTCTTCCTTTTAAAATCCATCTGCACCCAATAGCCTTACGACCATCAAGTAGTTCTTTCAAAGTCTACACTTTGTTTTCATACATGGATCCTCTCTCGGATTTTATGGCCTCGAGCCATTCGTCGGAATCCGGGCCCACCATCGCTTCTCCATGGCTCGTAGGTTCATTGTTGTCTAGCAACATGACTTCCAAGACAAGATTACGTACCACTCTGAAGTAGTACGCATCCTTGTCGTCCTACGAGGTTTGGTAGTGACTTTATCCGAAGTTTCATGATCACTATCATAAGCTTCCACTTCAATTGGTGTAGGTGCCATAGGAACAACTCCCTGTGCCCTGCTATACACTGGTTGAAGTGACGGTTCAATAACCTCATCAAGTCTCCACCATCCTCCCACTCAATTCTTTCGAGAGAAACTTTTCCTCGAGAAAGGGCCCGATTCTAGAAACAATCCCTATTGCTTTCGGATCTGAGACATGAGGTATACCCAACTGTTTTAGGTATTCTATGAAGATGCATTCATCCGCTTTGGGTTCGAGCTTATCAGCCTGAAACTTTTCACATAAGCGTCGTAGACCCAAACTTTCAAGAAATGACAGCTTAGGTTTCTCTAAACCAAATGGTGTTGTCTCAACAGAATTGTGTGGTGCCCTATTTAAAGTGAATGCGGTTGTCTCTAATGCCTAACCCATAAACGATAGTGGTAGTTCGGTAAGAGACATCATGGTATGCACTACATCTAATAGGGTGCAGCTATGATGTTCGGACACACCATCATACTATGGTGTTCCAGGCGGTATTAGTCATGAAACAATTTCCATAATGTCTCAATTGTGTACCAAACTCGCAACTCAGATATTCATTTCTATGATCATATCATAGATATTTTATCCTCTTGTCACGACGATCTGCAACTTCACTTGTGTTTCATCAAGTAAGTATACTCAGTATCTACTCAAATCATCTGTGAAGTAAGAGCATAACGATATCCACTACGTGCCTCAGCACTCATTGGACTGCACACATCAAAATGTGTTATTTCCAACAGGTTGCTTTCTTGTTCCATTTTACTGAGAATGAGGCTTTCAGTCATCTTATCCATGTGGTATGATTTGCATGTCTCAAGCGATTCAAAATCAAGTGAGTCCAAATGGTCCATCTGCATGGAGTTTCTTCATGCGTATATACCAATAGACATGGTTCACATGTCTCAATCTTTTCAAAAACGAGTGAGTCCAAAGATCCATCAACATGGAGCTTCTTCATGCGTTTTATACCAATATGACTTACATGGCAGTGCCACAAGTAGGTGGTACTATCATTACTATCTTATATCTTTTGGCATGAACATGTGTATCACTACGATCGAGATTCAATAAACCATTCATTTTAGGTGCAAGACCATTGAAGGTATTATTCAAATAAACAGAGTAACCATTATTCTCCTTAAATGAATAACCGTATTGCGATAGACATAATCCAATCATGTCTCTGCTCAACACAAACACCAAATAACAATTATTAAGGTTTAACACCGATCCCGATGGTAGAGGGAGCGTGCGATGTTTGATCAAATCAACCTTGGAAATACTTCCAACACATATCGTCACCTCGCCTTTAGCTAGTCTCCGTTTATTCCGTAGCCTTTTATTTCGAGTTACTAACACTTAGCAACCGAACCGGTATCTATTACCATGGTGCTACTAGGAGTACTAGTAGAGTACACACTAATATAATGTATATCCAATATACTTCTGTCGACCTTGCCTGCCTTCTTATCTACCAAGTATCTAGGGTAATTCTGCTCTAGTGACCGTTCCCCTTATTACAGAAGCACTTAGTCTCGGGTTTGGGTTCAACCTTGGGTTTCTTCACTAGAGCAGCAGCTGATTTGCCGTTTCATGAAGTATCCCTTATTGCCCTTGCCCTTCTTGAAACTAGTGGTTTCACTAACCATCAACAATTGATGCTCCTTCTTGATTTCTACTTTCGCGGTGTCAAACATCGCAAATTGCTCAAGGATCATCATGTCTACCCCTGATATGTTATAGTTCATCACGAAGCTCTAGTGGCTTGGTGGCAGTGACTTTGGAGAACCATCACTATCTCATCTGGAAGATAACTCCCACTCGATTCAAGTGATTGTCGTACCCAGACAATCTGAGTGCAAGCTCAACGATTGAGCTTTTCTCCCTTAGTCTGTAGGCTAAGAAACTCGTCGGAGGTCTCATACCTCTTGACGTGGGCACGAGCCTGAAATTCCAATTTCAGCCCTCGAAACATCTCATATGTTCCGCGACGTTTCAAAAACGTCTTCGGTGCCTCAACTCTAAACCGTTTAACATCACTGAACTATCGCGTAGTCATCAAAACATGTATGTCAGATGTTCGCAACATCCATAGACAACGTTTGAGGTTCAGCACACCGAGCGGTGCATTAAGTACATAAGCCTTCTGTGCAGCAACGAGGACGATCCTTAGTTTACGGACCTAGTCCGCATAATTGCTACTATCAACTTTCAACTAAATTTTCTCTAGGATCATATCTTAAATAGTAGAACTAAAGCGTAAGCCACGACATAATTTGCAAAGACCTTTTGACTATGTTCATGATAACTAAGTTCATCTAATCACATTATTTGATGAACTCCCACTCAGATAGACATCCCTCTAGTCATCTAAGTGGTACATGATCCGAGTCAACTAGGCCGTGTCCGATCATCACGTGAGACGGACTAGTTATCATCGGTGAACATCTTCATGTTGATCGTATCCACGATACGACTCATGTTCGACCTTTCGGTCTCTTGTGTTCCGAGGCCATGTCTGTACATGCTAGGCTCGTCAAGTCAACCTAAGTGTTTCGCGTGTGTAAATCTGGCTTACACCCGTTGTATGTGAACGTTAGAATCTATCACACCCGATCATCACATGGTGCTTCGAAACAACGAACTTTCGCAACGGTGCACAGTTAGGGGGAACACTTTCTTGAAATTTTAATGAGGGATCATCTTATTTACTACCGTCGTTCTAAGCAAATAAGATGCATAAACATGATAAACATCACATGCAATCAAAAGTGACATGATATGGCCAATATCATTTTGCTCCTTTTGATCTCCATCTTCGGGGCTCCATGATCATCATCGTCACCGGCATGACACCATGATCTCCATCATTGTGTCTTCATGAAGTTGTCTCGCCAACTATTACTTCTACTACTATGGCTAACGTCTTAGCAATAAAGTAAAGTAATTACATGGCGTTGTTCAATGACACGCAGGTCATACAATAAATTAAGACAACTCCTATGGCTCCTGCCGGTTGTCATTCTCATCGACATGCAAGTCGTGATTCCTATTACAAGAACATGATCAATCTCATACATCACATACCATTCATCACATTCTTTTTGGGCCATATCACATCACATAGCATACCCTGCAAAAACAAGTTAGACGTCCTCTAATTGTTGTTTGCATGTTTTACGTGGCTGCTATGGGTTTCTAGCAAGAACGTTTCTTACCTACGCAAAACCACAACGTGATATGTCAATTGCTATTTACCCTTCATAAGGACCCTTTTCATCGAATCCGATCCGTCTAAAGTGGGAGAGACTGGCACCCGCTAGCCACCTTATGCAACTAGTGCATGTCAGTCGGTGGAACCTGTCTCACGTAAGTGTACGTGTAAGGTCGGTCCGGGCCGCTTCATCCCACAATACCGTCGAAACAAGATTGGACTAGTAATGGTAAGCATATTGAACAAAATCAATGCCCACAACAACTTGTGTTCTACTCGTGCATAGAAACTACGCATAGACCTAGCTCATGATGCCACTATTGGGGAACGTAGCAGAAATTCAAAATTTTCTACGCAACACCAAGATCAATCTATGGAGTAATCTAGCAACGATGGAAGGAGAGTGCATCTACATACCCTTGTAGATCGCTAAGAGGAAGCGTTCAAGTGAACGGGGTTGATGGAGTCGTACTCGTCGTGATCCAAATCACCGATGATCCTAGTGCCGAACGGACGGCACCTCCGCGTTCAACACACGTGCAGCCCGGTGATGTCTCCCATGCCTTGATCCAGCAAGGAGAGAGGGAGAGGTTGAGGAAGACTCTGTCCAACAGCAGCACGACGGCGTGGTGGAGGTGGAGGAGCGTGGCAATCCTGCAGGGCTTCGCCAAGCACCGCGGGAGAGGAGGAAGGAGAGAGGCGGGGCTACGCCATGGAGAGGTCAAAACTCCTGTGTTGGCAGCCCCAAAGTCCTCAAGTATATATAGGGGAGAGGGAGGGGGTGCGCCCCCTTTAGGGTTTCCACCCCAAGGGGTGCGGCAGCCCCAAACCCATCTAGGGTGGCGGCCAAGGGGGGGAGAGGGGAAACTTGCCCCCCAAGCTAGGTGGGGCGCCCCCTCCCCAAACCCTAGGCGCCTTGGGACCTTGTGGGGGGCGGGGCGCACCAACCCACCTGGAGCTGGTCCCCTCCCACACTTGGCCCATGCAGCCCTCCGGGGCTGGTGGCCCCACTTGGTGGACCACCGGGACCCTCCCGGTGGTCCCGATACATTACCGATAAAACCCGAAACTTTTCTGGTGACCAAAACAGGACTTCCCATATATAAATCTTTACCTCCGGACCATTCCGGAACTCCTCGTGATGTCCGGGATCTAATCCAGGACTCCGAACAACATTTGGTAACCACATACAAACTTCCTTTATAACCCTAGCGTCATCGAACCTTAAGTGTGTAGACCCTACGGGTTCGGGAACCATGCAGACATGACCGAGACGTTCTCCGGTTAATAACCAACAGCGGGATCTGGATACCCATGTTGGCTCCCACATGTTCCACGATGATCTCATCGGATGAACCACGATGTCGAGGATTCAATCAATCCCGTATTCAATTCCCTTTGTCTACCAGTATAGTACTTGCCCGAGATTCGATCGTCGGTATCTCGATACCTTGTTCAATCTCGTTACCGGCAAGTCTCTTTACTTGTTCCGTAACACATCATCCCGTGATCAACTCCTTGGTCACATTGTGCACATTATGATGATGTCCTACCGAGTGGGCCCAGAGATACCTCTCCGTCACACGGAGTGACAAATCCCAGTCTCGATTCGTGCCAACCCAACAGACACTTTAGGAGATACCCGTAGTGCACCTTTATAGCCACCCAGTTACGTTGTGACGTTTGGCACACCCAAAGTATTCCTACGGTATCCGGGAGTTGCACAATCTCATGGTCTAAGGAAATGATACTTGACATTAGAAAAGCTTTAGCATATGAACTACACGATCTTGTGCTAGGCTTAGGATTGGGTCTTGTCCATCACATCTTTCTCCTGATGATGTGATCCCGTTATCAACGACATCCAATGTTCGTGGTCAGGAAACCGTAACCATCTATTGATCAACGAGCTAGTCAACTAGAGGCTTACTAGGGACATGGTGTTGTCTATGTATCCACACATGTATCTGAGTTTCCTATCAATACAATTCTAGCATGGATAATAAACGATTATCATGAACAAGGAAATATAATAATAACTAATTTATTATTGCCTCTAGGGCATATTTCCAACAGCCCGATGTACGGGCTCAATCACCCTAGAGGTTGTCTTCGGATCCCGGGACAACTTCCGAAGCGAAGAGCTAATCTTCGATATCGTCACCTTTCGCGGCGGCTATCACGCCCTGCTCGGACGAACCGCATTTGCTCGCTTCAACGGGGTGCCACACTATGCTTATCTTAAGCTCAAGATGCCCGGACCACGCGGCGTCATAACAGTCAATGGAAATACGGAGCGCTCCCTCCGTACCGAGGAGCACACCACTGCATTAGCAGCAGAAATACAGAGCGGCCTTCTCAAGCAGAACCTTAATTCACTACAAGAAATATGCCCGTTCATGACAAAAATATAACGACCATGGTTTATTGGTCATAGATCAGTGACCAAAATTGACGAATTGATCAAGGGCTGACCAGAGGGGTCCAAACCCCCCACCATTGTGACAATATCTGTCAAAAAGGTCATCGCCGCATCACGTTAATTGGTCATAAAATGTATAGCACTATCCATGGCCATATTTTGGGTCCACCTTAACCAAATTAATATGTTCATAGGCCCAAGTAAGGGTGAGTGAGTAGGCACGTCAACAATTTTGCCTCTGTGTCATGTATACATGTAATAATTTTGTTTATGTGTCAGCCATGCGTGTCAAATCAACCTACGCGTGCAGGACCAACATGGTATATCTACACCCAACAGGTGTTAAAAAATGCAAGGGCTTCGCTTTTATAGTTTTTTGTTCACTTTCAATTAAAAAACTTTAAAATTGTTGGAGGATTCAAATTTGCTTCAACCCTTTTGTAATTTTTTGAGGATTATCAATATTATTTCATATCCAAATAAAAAAAGATCTTTAGGAGTTGCGTATATATGGGTCATACTGTTGATATTTGTCGTTTCACGAATATTCATTTTTAACACGATTCCATTTGAAAAAAAAAATCAAAAATCAAAACCTTATGCAATATAAGCTGACCATTAGGCCCATATAATTCAATTTAGTTTGCTACGTAATACTTCCTCCGTCTCATAATGTAACCGTCCCATAATGTAAGATGTCTTTTGCCGTACATTATGAGACGAAGGAAGCAGCAAAATAAAATACTTTTTTTTGCCAACAAGAACATAATACCTTTTTCTTATACACCAGTGGCACTAGTAGTTTTTATCGAACCCACTAACTACTGCTAAATAGTTATATGCTCATGCCAACTCATTTCCTAATAAAGGCTCGCGCCATATGTCCACCAATTTTTCAGCTCGCGCCAAATTTCCCAGCCTATTTTTTCTGCAAATCGATTACCCGCGCGCGTCTTCTCGGCCCAAACCAGAGTAGCCCATGTCATATAAAATGTATGAAACCCTAACTCCTTCCGAATCCCCTCCAGCGCCGCCACCCCCTCCCCTTGCCCCGGGTCTGGGACTCTCCCACGAGGCCACGACCCCCTCCCCTCCTCCTCGTCGAGCCTCGATCTGGCCAGATCCATCCAATCCACACACGGATCTGGCCTAACCATCCCGCGGCTGCGGCGGCAGGTTACCAGGACGGCGGTGGGAACAGACCTCGACGGCGGCGGGTACCTAGAATCGCTGTTGCACCAACCGCGCGCGTCACAATGGAGGGCGGGGCTTGACGGATCACCGCCTCGCCGATGTGGTCGCTGCCGCCTCTGCCGGAGCAGCGAACGCTGTGCTTGTCGCTGGACCAGCGGGTGCTGGGTGAGCCGCGTCGCTTGACTGGGTCAACTCCAATGGCCCCGGCGTCGGCGGCGATGAGGCGCCGGACGATCGGCCCGTGTACGCGGCCAAGACGACCACGCCGCTCGCAGCCCCGTCTGGGCCATCCTCACTACCGTCTTAGAGTTCAGCATCGGTCAGTCTCTTTCTTTTCTTTCTGAGCACTATTGATCGATGAAGGTGTTTGTGGCTGCTCAAATTAATGTCTGAATGTGCCAAATCTGCTGCTATGTATAGGAACTAAAACCTGCTGCTCTGAAGGTGCCAGCGTCGGTGAGGGAATTTATCAATGGTGGGTTCAGTACAGTATCTGCTGCTATGTTATTTGCAGCCAGAGAAGATATATGTTCATGCCATTTTCTTAACTGTGTCACCCGTTTTCAGCTAGTGTACAAACAAACAAATTATAGGCATGCATGAGTAGTGCACGGACGCATGTTAGTGTATCTTACCAGAGATGGACAAAGTCTTTTTGCGTAATTATGCCTGAACATGCATGGTAAGAACAAAATCATGACTGATTATAGAGAGAGCAAGTAGATACTCTCATCACTGAGAAAAAGCTTGTTTAGTTGAGAGTGTTCCATGGGAACCCTCAGACAGTGTAGCAGCACAGACATGTATAATCAACTTCTCTGCACCAGCTGAGCTAGTGTCTTACTGACTTCCAAGTCATAAACAATGTCAATAATGTTGATAAGTGCCAGCTGCAAATAATCTGCAAACACCACAGCAGGCTTTCCCTTGTAGCAATGTCCTTTTATATTCATAATAATCCTTACCTAATCAAATTAATGTATCCCCGTATGCTAGAGGATGTGTTTAGTCAGGCCAGCAACAATGCGGAGCTACATAATTAAATAACCTGATCTGAACTGTGAGCACATGATGATTGTGTGGGTGCAAATAAATGGAGGTTGAAATGCTTTTGGCTGTGACTTACTATTCCTTAGCCTATATGCATGTCTCCTTAGCCTATATGCATGTCTTAGTTAAACTTGAAAATCATTGTTTTCTCCTATGATGTTATGTGATTCAGTAATAAATTAGTAGACTCGAATATTTCTTGTTTTGATCAGTCTTGTGGAAAATATGACCTTCATTGAATACTCTACTCTTTATATGTCGCTCAAGGGTTCCTCGTCGTAGCTTTTGTTCTTGTTTTTGTTCAGTCTGCATTTATATGTTAGTCTAGTTATTAGATTGATTTTAGAATGTTCATCCAACTTTTGTTGATCTAAGAAACATCTTGCATGCTATAGAAGTCATATTACCTAAACTTGGCTTGTAGTTGTCTCTATGAAAGTGGTTGTATTTTGAATTTTATCTTTTGGTTTGCTGCAGTGGAATGCTCATCACCACATAGGGAAGATCTGAACCAAGTGAATGGAAGGATTTTTTGGCAATGTCTAGCTCAATCTCACCTTCGAGAAAATGTAATATTTTTCCTCCGGAGTTAGTCTACACTATCCAGGTTGTATGCTACTACTGAGATCCCATCAAGGTAACGCTCTTCCCCCACATCTTAATCTGCAAGAAAAGTATAAACAAGATTCAAGTGAGTGGTCTTCATGGGGTTGCTTGTTCGTATGATTTGTTCATGTGCTTCATTTTGTAATTCCAGTCAAGTAAAGGCTAAAGAAACATGCTACCCTCAAACTGAAGTTTTGCAACCATGTTAATATTTTATGCAAATTGCCAAGACTCTTCTGGGAGGATTATGTTTATCTCTGTAACTAGCTGTTAGCATTTTCCTGTTCAACAATAAAGGTCAACATCACTACAGGAAATGGTTCTGATTGTTGCTCCTTCAATTCAAACTCATGAATTAAGTTAAAGTCTACATATGAGGTTGTGTTTCAGCCATGCATACTTTGTGTGCATGTGTTGTTTGTGCTGAGTTTGGTTTGGTGGTATATGAGCTGTGTTGTGTTGTGGTGCTCATGTCGGTGCTGTTTATTTTACTGTGTTAAAGATATATGATTCACATCTCTTCATGTTGGAAGTTATTAATGTGAGTTTTTTTTGCACAAAGTGTTGAGCTAACACAAGAATAATCTTGCAATTCCTGAAATTTCTATGGGAGCATGTCATAGTCTTGTGTTAATTGCTGAATGTAAAACCTCCATTTATCTTTTGTTTGCTCATATTTTGTGAGCTTTCTTATGTTTGATTGTTCCAATTACCAGGATGATCTGAAGCACTCAAAGAAGCGAAGGGCAGAAGAAGCTTCGTTTCTCATTGATGTTATGTGTGATCAACTAAAATTTGCCCATCTCGTCCAATCTTTGTAGAACTATGTTGTTGTGCGCCTGTGCACTTGTTGGGTCTTTTTGCTGTGCACTTGCACTTGTAGCATTATTTTGCTGTGCACTTGTGCACTTGTTGGACTTTGGACCTTGCTGTGTAGAAGAGTTAATGGATGATGTATTGTATTTCATGTGATGTGTTACTGAAATGAAATACACAATTTATTTGCAATATCGTATTCTGTTGTACTTGTTTTCATACGTGAGATATGCAAGCTTCTGAAAATAATGCATCAGCCCAAATAAATCAGACCATTTCAGTAAAAGAATAGGTATTGGGCCAGGCCCATGTAGGCTAGATTGGTGGACTGGGCTATGAAATTTATGATGATTCCATTTGGTCACTAACAATGCCACGTCAGCTCAGCCACGTGGCTCAAGCAAGTGGGTAGTGACCTTTCTGAAATTTTGGTCGTCAGTCTAGCTATGACCAAAATTCCAAAAAGGTCAAATTTGTTTGTTCTTGACGGCCAACTGTTGACCTTCTGAATTTGGTCAAAAAAAGGTCAATAAACAATAAATACGACGAATCAACGACCAAAATGGGGAGTCATAATTGACTGTATTTCTTGTAGTGTTCGCCAGCCGAGCTCCTGGACACTGTTAAACGAGTCCGGACTACTTTGTAGCAGGACAGCCCAGCTCGTCAAGAACTCGACTAGCAATTCGGCCTCTGTCCCAGTCCCAACCAAGCGGCGGCATTCGTACCGTGTGTACATAACTACGCACTCAAAATACCATGGGCATAGACGGAGGCATAACTAGCTTGTGATCCATAATACGGCTCGACTGCTCCTGGACACATATTCTTTCAATTCTTTTCAGGTTTATTTTTCGCAGGCTTCCTCTAACGACCTGACCATCAGTCCTCTCGACGGGATGGACACACCAAGATGACAAGAAGCACTGGCATACAAGGGAATTTCCAGGTGGTCTCTTCAACGATCACTCTACCTGTTTTCTGGACCCGCACGCAGCTCTCCCTTGGTTGTGGCATGTTAAATAGCCCAGTAGCTTAATGCACCACTTGTACAAATACGCTTTGGCGTATTAATCAAACTATAATGGAACAGTTTGCGGCCTAACTTTTGCGGCACTAGCTTACTACCCCCCCCCCCCTTTTCCTTTTTGATAATCTTCTCAAGTTGCACCCATACACTTTGGTACGCTTCAATCTACCAGGGGCCTCATTGCGACCCATAATACGGCAACCAAGTCCGAAGACTTTTTACAATATAGTTCGGCACCCCGAATTTAGCATTATATGCATTGGCTCCGAATCATGTCTTTGGTCAATAGTTGGGTTGCCCGGCTCCCGTGCTTACTACCTTACATTCCGCTATATCTGCTAGGGTAGTAAAGGGAGAACTACTGCGATTGTGTCCTGATTTATCCGGATGAGCACCTTAGTAGAGAAAGCCGAAAACTGACTATCATGATACGACGAGAGCCGGTCAGCTCTTCGGAGGTTTCAAATCTTTAGCGATTTTTTTCGCATTATGCGACGAATCGGCTCTTACCCGATCAGGTGTTTACAGTACCCTAGTTCGGATACTAGGGGCTGTGCCTAAATTTTCATTGTCAAACTCCCATGGCTAAGTGAGGGTGATAAAGCCACATAGTCCGATTGCCTGGTTCGTTGTGCTAAACACCTCCTTCAAGGACCAAACAATTGGATCAAGAGTATTTACACTAGTAGTAAACAGGGTTTCGTTCGGGCCTGGCCAGCCCATTAGTCCCGGTTCGGCACGAACCGGGACCCATGGGGTGCATTAGTACCGGTTCGTGAGCCCAGGGGGCCGACCGGGGCCTCGGTGGCATTGGTCTCGGTTCGTCTGCACCCATTTGTCCCGGTTCCTGTCAAGAACCGGGACCAATAAGCCTCGCTACTGGCCCACATACATTGGTCCCGGTTCGTGGCAAGAACCGGGACAGAAGGGGTGCCTTTAGTACCGGTTCCAGCCACGAACCGGGACAAATGAGTTGCCTATATATACCCCATCGCCGCGGCAGAGCACTCCACAGTGCTTTGTTTTTTGCTGGTCGGCGAGGGGGAGGGCATTGGGTGCTCTAGCTCACCTCCTATGCACATGAGGTGTTCGATGAAATGCCCGAGCCACACTAGTTAAACTTTCTCCTCTCGAAGCTCGACCTCCGAGCTCCATTTTTCTCGAGATTTGTCTAGGTTTATATTAGCGGTCTGTCACACCCCGTCCCCGTCTTCACCGCTGTCGATCGCCCGCGCCGATCTCGTTGCGGCACCACCGTGGTGAGCCTCTTGTTCTTATCTTCTTTCTGAAAGAAAAAAAATTCTTACTTTACATAGATACTTGTCTAATTTTCTTACTTTTGACACACATAATTATATATAATGCACGCAGATGAACCGGCAATGAATGTACGGTGACAGACACACCTCCGAGTACATTAAGGGCGTGCATGATTTTCTCGAAGTGGCTGAGGCAAGCAAGCAGAATGGTTTTATGTGTTGTCCATGCCCTAAATGTGGGAATACGAAGTCTTACTCTGACCGGAAAATCCTTCACACCCATCTGCTTTACAAGGGTTTCATGCCACACTATAATGTTTGGACGAGGCACAGAGAAATAGGGGTTATGACGGAAGACGGCGAAGAAGAAGAGTACGATGACAACTATGTGCCCCCTGAATACGGTGATGCTGCAACGGGGGAAGCTGTTGAAGATCAAGAGGAACCATACGATGTGCTTGATGATGCTGCAATGGGGGAAGCTGCTGAAGATCAAGAGGAACCAGACGATGTGCCCCATGATGATGATCTCCGCCGGGTCATTGTCGATGCAAGGACGCAATGCGAAAGTCAAAAGGAGAAGCTGAAGTTCGATCGCATGTCAGAGGATCACAAAAAAGGGTTGTACCCCAATTGCAAAGATGGCAACACAAAGCTCGGTATCGTACTGGAATTGCTACAGTGGAAGGCAGAGAATGCTGTGGCTGACAAAGGATGTGAGAAGCTACTGAAAATATTGAAGAAGAAGCTTCCAAAGGATAACAAATTGCCCGACAGTACATACGCAGCAAAGAAGGTCGTATGCCCTCTAGGATAGGAGGTGCAGAAGATACATGCATGCCCTAATGATTGCATCCTCTACCGCGGTGCGTACAAGGATTTGAACGCATGCCCGGTATGCAGTGCATTGCGGTATAAGATCAGACGAGATGACCCTGGTGATGTTGACGGCGAGCCCCGCAGGAGGAGGGTTCCTGCGAAGGTGATGTGGTATGCTCCTATAATACCACGGTTGAAACAACTGTTCAGAAACAAACATCATGCCAAGTTGATGTGATGGCACAGTGAGGACCGTAAGAAAGACGGGAAGTTGAGAGCACCCGCTGACGGGTCGCAGTGGAGAAAAATCGACAGAAAGTACTGGGCTGAGTTTGCAGGTGACCCAAGGAACGTATGGTTTGCTTTAAGCGCGGATGGCATTAATCCTTTCGGGGAGCAGAGCAGCAATCACAACACCTAGCACGTGGCTCTAGTATGTATAACCTTCCTCCTTGGATGTGCATGAAGCGAAAGTTCATTATGATGACAGTTCTCATCCAAGGCCCTAAGCAACCCAGCAACGACATTGATGTGTACCTAAGGCCATTAGTTGAAGAACTTTTACAGTTGTGGAATGGAAATGGTGTACGTGCGTGGGATGAGCACAGACAGGAGGAATTTAACCTGCACGCGTTGCTGTTTGTAACCATCAACGATTGGCCCGCTCTCAGTAACCTTTCAGGACAGACAAACAAGGGATACCACGTATGCACGCACTGTTTAGCTGACACCGAAAGTATATACCTGAACAAATGCAGGAAGAATGTGTACCTGGGCCATCGTTGATTTCTTCCGACCAACCATCAATGCCGAAAGAAAGGCAAGCATTTCAAAGGTGAGGCAGATCACCGGAAGAAGCCCGCCATGCGTACCGGTGATCACGTACTTGCTATGGTCAATGATTTACACGTAATCTTTGGAAAGGGTCCTGGCGGACTAGCTGTTCCGAATGACGCTGAGGGACGCGCACCCATGTGGAAGAAGAAATCTATATTTTGGGACCTACCCTACTGGAAAGACCTAGAGGTCCGCTCTTCGATCGACGTGATGCACGTGACGAAGAACCTTTGCGTGAACCTGCTAGGCTTCTTGGGCGTGTATGGGAAGACAAAAGATACAGCTGAGGCACGGGAGGACCTGCAATGTTTGCACGAAAAAGACGGCATGCCTCCAAAGCAGTATGAAGGTCCTGCCAGCTACGCTCTTACCAAAGAAGAGAAGGAAATCTTCTTTGAATGCCTGCTTAGTATGAAGGTCCTGACCGGCTTCTCATCGAATAAAAAGGGAATAGTAAATATGCCAGAGAAAAAGTTTCAGAACCTAAAGTCTTATGACTGCCACGTGATTATGACGCAACTGCTTCCGGTTGCATTGAGGGGGCTTCTACCGAAAAACGTCCGATTAGCCATTGTGAAGTTATGTGCATTCCTCAATGCAATCTCTCAGAAGGTGATCGATCCAGAAATCATACCAAGCCTAAGGAGTGATGTGGTGCAATGTCTTGTCAGTTTCGAGTTGGTGTTTCCACCATCCTTCTTTAATATCATGACGCACGTCCTATCATGGCAGAACGGTTGACAGTCACTAGCTATCCAACCAAATGATAGCAAAGAAGTTACGGAAACATGATATTTTACTATATTTTCAAAGGAACAATTGTATTCGTGCCCCTAATTAGGTCACGCTTGACTGATTTGCCCCTATTTTTTCAACAATTGCGGTTTTGCCCAGCTCACTTCACTCGCCTTGTGTTTTTGTCCTTCCGGGGCGGTTCCAACCAATCACGTTTCGCCACGTGGCGACTGCTCACTGGTCGGAACTGCCCCGGAAGGGCAAAAACACAAGGCGAGTGAAGTGAGCTGGGCAAAACCGCAATTGTTGAAAAAATAGGGGCAAATCAGTCGACCGTGGCCCAACTAGGGGCACGAATACAAAAATCCCATTTTCAAAAAGTATAGAAGTAGCATATTCTATCCAAACCCTTCCCTGGTGTATAATATCTCGAACAAAATTTATGGACCTTCTCAAACTACTTGATGAATTTGAATTACATAATAGGGATGGATCCCGATTCGCAGATTTCATCACTCTGCAGAACTATAACGTAAATCTTGGAAGATCCCTTTCCCTTCCACTTTCAGGTGCATTCTCCATCAAAGAACCTTTACTCTTTACTTGGTTATTACTTCTTTACCTAATATTAAAGGATGGCGACTTTCATAGTTCTTCATATGTCATTGCTTTTTTATCCGTTAATTTTGTGTTAACCTCAAGATTGATGGCTGAGATTTCTCTCCTACTTTTTTTCTCTCTCTTATGAGTTAGTTGTTCCGATGGCTGGAAGAATCCGATCGATCGATCTCATCTCGTTCACGTGAACTCCATAGGATCGATCAGCCCAAGCCCATAATCTCATCTGGCCCACGTGAAGGATGATCTGGTCAAAAACGTTTCTGCGCCTGCTTCGACCTGACCCATCATCGTCATTAGACAAAAGACTCTGACTTTCTCCTCAAAGGAACGAAGCTGCGGTTGATCATCAAGGGCATGTATTCGATCTGGACGGAGCTGTCGTGTTGGTCATCGCGCTCGACGGGATTCATGAAGACAAGGGGAAGATACGTCATCGATGCCGCCGCTTCACGCGACCAGCACTGTATCGATCCGCCACCAAGCTGCAGTTGATCACCAAGGACATGTACTCGATCCGTCGCGCTCGACGGGATTGATGTCATGCGGCACCCTCCTGCGTGATTATGCTATCCAACGCTCCTCATGGTGTCATCGAGCAATCTGTTTCTTGGGCCCAGTCTTGCTCCGACACGCAGTGCTGCTCCAAGCACTCGGGCTGCTCAAGCTCGAGGATAATCTGCACGTCACAGGGCGAGCTGCTGGACGACAATTTGCGTAGGGCGAGCTGATTGTCTTCTATGTGTCGGCCAACTTCCTCCTGGGCAAGGTCACGGATACACACGCCCCCAGCCGCGCTCGCCAGCCGCCGATGATGACACCCAAGAGAATTAGGAGAAGAAGAAAAGGACGTTGTTGTCGTGGTCGTCGGTGTTAGACTGGAGATTGTGATGCTGAAGACCGCTTCTCCTCGATGCTAAACGCACGTCCCTATCCATGCAGTATGACTGCGTGTGTGCGTCCTGATAGATAGGATCCCAACTGTATGTTGGTACAGTGTGTGTGCTCATGCGTGTAATTCTCTCTCTCTCCTCCTCCTCCTCTTTGTACCTCTAAATGCTGTGCAACATGGGGCTGAATACAAGAGCTGATTACTGCCTTGCACCCACACTAAATACATTCTTCAGTCGGGATGACTTTCCGTGGACGAGCGCCTCGCCGCCTCCCCAAAGTATGGATGCAAGGGCTCCTGCTACTAACTTCTGTGGAGCGTGTTTTGCTGCTGTGTCATGGGCTCATGGCATATGCGTATTTGATTTAAAAGTGATGTTGGGGATTCATCTGGGATTTAATTTTGGCAGGTTAAAGGCTCAAAGCTGGTTTGTTTGCTTCTGGGTGGTTTTATGTGCTGCGGAGAGGTACAGAGGTTTCCTACAGCTACATGCACGTACCATCATGTTTCGTCTATTAGATGTTGATTCCTTTATCCCCTTTTTTAGGGTTCGTGATTGACAACTGATCTTGGGCTATAGAATTAACGTGTCTACTCTGTAAGTTCTCTAATCATTGACTTCCTTCGTTCCAAAATGTAAGACTTTTTAGAGATTCCAATAGAAACAGAGGGAATATTATTTTGTTTTATTTTGCTAAATCACTCATTACTACACTTGTCCATCTAATTTGCACTTGAAATCATATTGTAATAATTTATTTGGACACTGTATTTATATACATATTTGATGGAGCCGTCTAATTTAGATTTGAAATTATAGTGTACAATTTTATTTCAACTTGCTAATTCCAATTTACTTTTTTTTACTCTATGCAATGTTTTCCAAAAGGATGTTTCCATACATCTGGTTATAAAACTTTGATGTGAGATGGGTTGCAAATACCCCGGTCTCTAAATTTATCGCCATTGTTATTTACCTTCGGTAATCTAGATGACATGTAGTGTACATTTTCAGATTTTTATTAGGGTTAAGATGTGTGATATTTTCTTCCGTTGCAACGCACGGGCATTTGTGCTACTATTACTAAAGAGCTATACTTACAAACCATCAACATTTTCTACATTGGTCTCAACTCTGACTACTTGCATGTCGCAACCTCTGCTTTTGCTCTGTTTTCTCAACTCTGCTTTGCCTATAGTTAGCCTCCTCTACTCCTCTGCTTTGCTCTGTTTTCTCGGTTCTGAATATTTCCGTGACCGTTACTCTTATTTTGCCCTGTTTTCTGAAGTGTGGATCTTTGGTTGTAGCTTGAGGTTTGGTGCATCTAGTTGACTCGACTTGGGGCCTGACAACCTTCCTCCTTCCAACCACGGGACCGACGGAGAAGCTGCCTGCCTCCTCCTATTAATGGAGGCTGCTACTAGACTGTTACTATTACATTTAGCTACGGCCGTCTGATCAGCTCCGCGATGCGGGCGAACACACGTGGCGTTGACACGCGGAGGTCTCTCTGGAACAGAGGAGTCCAGAAGACGGAGACGCCGGCCGGGAGGCGGCGAGCGAATCCTTTCGCTGGCGGCTGCAGCGGGGGTTGCCCGGCGGAGTCTGGCGACGGCGCCATCCCGTGCCAGAGCTCGAGTGGAGACACTCATGGCAGCTTGATCTGTAAGTGCTCCATCTGTAGCTAGCTAGCTAGGGTTCCTGATGCGTTCGACTCAGGTGGTGGGGGTGGTCTTGGTTCCCTCGATATTATATATAATCTAGTCTGGCCTACTCTCTGCTGCAACCAAAGGATTACTTCCGCCATTACTGGGGAAGGGGGACAGCGTCTCCCTCCTGAGTGTTCAGCACCAAGATGGAGTCTGCATTTTTCTTTATCTGACATCCACTTGACGTGCCACTTCCTAGTTCACACATACGAAGACAAAAGCTTGCCGATCTCTCTGTGCATACACTCACTTTTATACAGGATTGAGTTCAGATAGATGATTGATCTCGTGTCAGCTGTGCGCTACTAGCTTTTTGTAGTTTCATTCATCCGGAAAACAAAATACGTAGGAATATATATTGTGCAAAATATAGGAACATAGTATCACATTGTCAACAACATACAGACATATGATTCTGTAAGTGAATCAAGGACCACGGTAAAAGTTATGTGAAATTCGGAGACATTACAGTCAACCGGGACAAAATATATAATGTGCCCAACAATACATTTTTTTAGGGATCACAATACATTACATGGTGAACTTTGTTACAGCACAAAGCCACCAAATTGACATGAGAACAAACTCATGTATTACTAGAAGCCAGAGTACAGGGAGGAGGAACTTGTTGGAAGCAGTTCATCATCTTCAGGAACAGAAAAAAACTGAATACTAGAAGTCTGTTCCTTCTAGTATTTTCAGTCTATATCTCTAAAAGTCTGTGTCTGCTACACCCCGCAGCAACACCTGAGGATCCAATCCAATCCAATCCAATCGACCATTAGAAACTGATAACACAATGTATATTACAGGTTCCTAATAGCCCAAAATAAAGCAACTAGTCCAACAGCCATCAAATTTCTCACATCTCTAGTAATATTCAGAAATTGAACCAAACAAACCATTAGAAGGAATGTGAAAACAAACCTGAAGGTTCAATGTGCACTTAGTCACACTTTACAAATATTTAAAAACAGGGTGCAAAAGGAATAAGTGGCCCACAGCACTACAAAACATATATCTACTTAGAGAAGCTAAACTCTACAGCTTAGCTACATGCATCACTGAAAGAAATTGGACCGATCTCAATATTCAGTGTGCACTTAACTACAAGCCATGAATATTCAGTTTCGGTGTCACTTATCCCTTGAATAGATTTATTTACATCAAGAATATTATTTCCTCACTTCACTTTGGTTCCGCTAGCTACGTCACTATGAGAGCATCAGAATTTTTTTAGACAGTTGGCTTGTGTAAATTACCTGCGTGCCATCTTCTGCACGTTGCTCCTCTTAAACTGCCACTCCTTCCATCTCATTTTTAATACTTGCCATGTTACTGCTCAGGCCATTTTCACTAACAAGATCATTTGGCTCATGAAAGTTATTTCTATCTTCTGTCTCATGATCATCATGTTGACCATCACCGTCAACTTGTGCTGGCAATAAATGATGTCACATGTGTGCGTGAAGAGGGAGTATACATAAGTCAACACTAATACTTAAACCAAAGTACTAGCAATTAAGCAGAATAAGATCACTGACAACAACAAATAATTCATTACCAGGATATTCTTCTTGTGCTCTTCCAAATACTTTGTGATTCAGCGATAACGTTGCATCGGTGGTAGCTGGAGGCACAGGGAGTTCCGCAGCAGTCTTAGTTCCCAGCTCGGAAGTAGCAACTTGTACTACACAATAATAAAAAATAAGAAATTTATGTGCCGTTGTGAAGAGAGAAATAACTCAACACGCAGCAACAATTAACCAAATACTTCGTAGTAATTAAGAAAAATTAGATGCACATGATACACTTGCTCACCAGACTCACCATTAGAAAAAGCCTGGGGCGTTACTGTCACTGATAACTTTCTGTAGCAACCTCTTGGGTCATCGTATCAGTAGCAACTGGTACTGCACAATAAATATGCCGGCATGAAGAAAGAGTTTATATATAACTCAATGCACCCCAAAATTAACCATAGTACTCTCTCCGGTTTTATTTACTCTGCATATTAAATTTGACTGAAGTCAAACTTTATAAAGTTTGACCAAGTTCATAGGAAAAAATATGAACATTTACAATAGCAAATCTATATGATGGGAAAGTGTATTCAATAATGAATCTAATGGTATTGATTTGTTATTGTATATGTTAATATTTTTGTCTACAAACTTTGTTAAAGTTTACAAAGTTTGATTTTGGGCAAAGCTAATATGCAGAGTAAATAAAAACGAAGGAAGTAATTAAGGAAAATGATATGCACAACAACACTTGCTCACCAGCAGACTCATCATTAGAAACAACATTGAGAGGCATTGTCACTGATGACATCATATCAGTAGGTGGTGCCGCACGACTCTCAGAATTCTGTGCAGGTTCCCTTTCCACACCAACTTCTTGGGTCATCGTGTCAGTAGCTGTGGCCGCATGGCTAATTTCCATAGCTGACTCACTTCCAATCTTCGAAGTAGCAACTTCTACTGCAGAAAAGAAGAAGGAAAAAACATGTAATGTTCCGACGTGAAGGGTAAGTATATGCACATATCTCAACACACCAGAAGAACTAACCAAAATAGCACTTCAGCAAATAAGATGCACATGCAACAACACTTGCTTACCAAACTCTTCGGTAGAAATGTCACCAGGTGCTGTTGATACCGTTATATCAGTAGGTGGTGCCACAGGGCTTTCAAAATTCTCCGCAGGTGCGCTTCCAACAGCAACCTCTTGAGCCAAAGTATTAGTAATCATTGGTGCAGTGCTAGTTCCTGTGGCAAGCTCGCTTCCCTTCAGTTTAAACAAGACCTTGGGACGTCTTGGATGGTTCTTTGCTGCTCCTTTCCAGTCCTGTTTTATTTCGTCGCTGAGTTCATCATGGAGAGCTGCATCATATCACATGACACTTACGTGCTCCCCTTGGCTGAACCACTGGGAAGAGGAGGAGGCTTGACCGATGCCTGGAGGACATTCTCGACAACAAGACTGCCGTGCCCTGCTGTATAGGGCCATCACGGTGACCGTTGCCGGCCAGGCTTAACGGCGGGGCAGGGATGGAGCACTGGTAGGATCCAGCCACGTCATTGTGGGCAAGAAGGGTGTCAACCAGGATATCCTTGTTGCTTAAACGGTGGCCGAACTTACTGTTTTGGAATTTACCACATTAAGTCGTGTTGTGATGAGATGAACATTCACTGCCAGCAAGGGCGGGAAGGAAGATGAGCGGCGACACAGGTGGGGTGGGGTGTTGAAATAGAGTGCGCGCAACCGAGGGAGGGGTGAGTCTTACGGCATCTCCAGCCGCGCCTCCCAGGAAGGCCTCCCCAGGCGTTTTTCTTGCGCCGGCGCCGAAAAATCGGTCCAGTCGCGCCCCAGGTGTCCGATTTTCGCCGGCCTGGGCCGAAAACAGCGCCGGCGGACCCAGGCCGAACCCGGCGCGCTGGGGGGCGCCCGGAGGCGCCGGGCGAACTTTTTTGGCGCGAAAAAGCCGCGGGCCCGCCGCGTCAGCGACACGGCTCTCTTCTCGCCCCTTCGTCGTCCTCATCGCCTCGTTTCCCGCGGAGAATCAATGCCAAAGCTGCCGCGCTGCCGCGCCGGTCAGCCTGCGCCATTGATGCCTCATGGGCGGCGCAGTGAAGGCCGGACGACGCGCGTCCCTCGCCCTCCCTCGCCCGCCACGCGTACACACGGCGGCCACGCGTACGGGCGGCGTCTCGGCCTATATAAGACGCGCACCAGCATGCTGGGCGACCACACTCTCTCGCCGTCATCGTTCCTTCCTCTCTTCTCTCTCGCCGTCGTTTCTCCCTCTCCTCTCTCTCGCCGTCTCCACCCATGGCCGAGCGCTTCCCTGGTGACGGCGCGGCGGCGAACGGCTTCGGCCGCCGCCATCTCCACGAAGACGAGGCTCGCCTCCTTTACGAGGCCGGGTACCCGGTCCCGCCGGACATGCGGGTGCCCGACGCGTGGAGGATCAGCGCCGGCGGCGTGCCGGTGCCACCACCACCCACCGGGGCGGCGCGGCGTGCGGAGATCGCACGCATCCGCGCGTCCCTACCGCGGGCGGCGAGGGAGGGGCCACGGTACGTCCCCGACAGCCCGCTCTGGGAGCCCTGCTTCCGCCGCCGTCACGCCGAGCAGCTCGAGGCCACCAACGGCGTCGAGCCCTCCGGCAGGCTCAACTCCAACGGCCGGCGCCGGTGGTGGGGCGTGCCCGGGCGCACGTTGGAGGCCGTCCTCGAGTACATCGAGGGCGGCAACACGCCGCCCCTCGAGTACCCCGATCCCCCGTCCTTCTCACGCCGCCGGGGAAGCTCCTGGACCCCGAGGCACATGGAGACCGGGGGGTCCTCCTCGTCGTCCGGCGGCTCACCCTGCCTCCGCCCCGTCAAGCCGGAGCCCCAGGGCACGCCGGTCAGTGCCCGCACGCGCAGCTCCGGCGTCCGCATCGGCGGCGCCAACGCCTCCCCACCCACCGGCCGCTTCGTCCTCGTCAAGCCCAAGCCGGAGCGCGGCCTCCCCGCGGAGTACGAGGAGATAGCCCAGCGTGGTTTCTCCGACGAGGACGCCCTGCGGTGGGCGCGGGACGACTACCTCCGCGACGAGATGGTCCGGCAGTGCCGGGCCCTGGAAGAGATCGCCGCCCGCAAGCGTGGGCGCGAGGACGAGCACGGCGTCGTGGTCCTCGACAGCGACGACGACGACGACGCCTCCGGACCGTCCAACCCGCCGCGCCAACCGGGGGAGGGATGCAGCAGGGACGACGACGACGACGACGGCGGCGGCGGCGACTACACGCGGTTCTACCGCCTCCTCGGCATCTAAACCGCATGGGCGGGCGGCGAGGCGGGTGGCGAGGGGGACGGCGGGGGTAGCCTGCCGAAGTTTTTTTCTTTTTTTGTAAAATATGTTTAAGTTTGAACGAACTCGCCAATGTTTGCGTTAAATTTCAGTTGTATTTGCGCCGTATTTGAATTTTTTTAAAAAAACGTGGGCGCCGCGACGGGGGGGCATCACGCCCCCAGTGCGCGGTTTAGCGCCGGCGCGCCCCCAGGGGCGATTTTTAGGCGTCCTGGGGGGCCGAACGGCTGGAGATGCCCTTAGACCATGTGTTATTGTGTTAGGGGCGTGTAATGTAATGTTTTACCCGTTGCAACGCACAGGCCCTTTTGCTAGTAATAATAAAGCACGGATTGAGTCTTCGGATTCACCGTCACAATACGCTTCTTCCTGTGATTTTACGCTTTTAGTTTAAATTTGAAACATATTTGAGGTTACGCTTTTAGTTTAAATTTGAAACATATTCGAGGTGGTACTAAATTTCTGTCTCGGTAATTCAATGAGGCGCGCTTGTAATTGGGCCGGCCCGCCAAATGGCGCGCTTGTAATTGTTTTCCTTTATTTTTCAAACCCACTAGGACACTAACTCACTTGTGCACAAATACATGTTACCTTCTTTTATTCTTCCCCGGTCGCGGTTCTTATTCCTTATTCCTTTTTTTTTCTTCATTACACGGACTTGGTTCAATAAAACGTACGTGTCGTGTCAAAGTCATGTACTACTACTAGAAAACCAATTAAATAAGAAAACAAAGAAACTCACGATCAGGACTTCCAGTTGAACCTTCCTAACCCTCCCATATATACGATGCCCGGGATCATGTGCTTTCCTATACCTAGGCGAGACGCCGAGACCTCGCATCGAGGAAGAGCAGCGCCGAGTCCGAGGAAGCACGATGGGCGTCCTTGGTCTTCCTCCCGATCGAGATCGGCCACGGTGTTGCCCGAAGTCGTGTGCATGACTTCCTTGATCTCTCACGATGCGTATGTTTGCTCACGTCCTCCTCGACTCGATCGGCTCCAGAGAGCTGGATCCTCTCTTGTGATAGATCGCAATGGCCGCAAAGGTCCCAAGAACGCCCGCTGGACTTCACTCCAGATCGAGCTCTACCAGTACCCGTTCACCCCATGAGATTTGTCCGCCGACCGTCTCCTCCGCTCAACGCCGCCCCCGCTGGACTCTCCCGCTCCCACCTAGCGCGTCCGTCAACCGTGATCGGGCTCTTCTCTACCGGCACCGATCATCAGTAGGTCGCCGCCTCCCAACCTCATGCATCAATCATCCTCCACTCATTGCTCCCTTCATTGGCAGATGCAGACGTATGTTCTCGCTGTTCGTCATGGTGCAGTGCTTAAGGTGTTCCGGGAGCCGCTGGCTGGCGCGGGAAGAAGCGTCTCGCCGGTTTACCACTCCATCGCCTATCAATGGCACCACCAAGGTATGTTGATCGAGGTCGAGGTTCACACAACATTGTGAATCAGAGATAGAGTCGTGTGCTTGGTGTAGTGGAGTGGCATGTGACTCTGAACGTTGTTCCAGCTTTCCTTTTTCTCATATACTTCCCAAGCAGGTAGAAGAGTGTTGATCCCAATTTTCATGTTCTAACCTTGCTATGAGCTGTAGAAGAGCGTGAACTACATCCTGGTGAGGTGATGGCTTTTCATGCAGGATGCAGCAGCAGCAGCATGCAGGGATGGATGAAAGTAAGTAGCAGACTAACACTTTGCACGTCTTATGATTCTCCCTAATTGGTGATGACAAATCTTTGACTGAATATTGCATCAGTAACGTATCCGTTCAGCAATCCTTCTGTTATTGCTGCTGCTCCGGCCTATGAAGATACCTGGCCATGCATATCTTCTTGATGGACAGACATAATATCTTGGATGCCCATAAATATGTTAGAAAACATGGGTTGTGGGAATCACTTCCTTTTACTTAACATATATTTACATACAAGTTTTGGCTTTTATATGCTTCAACTGCAGTGCCAACTGGGTGAGACTTTGCAGCGATGACAAGAGCCCAATTGGAGTGTCTGATAAGAAAAAATCCCGACAGAATTTATGCATGAAAAAATAATTCTAACCTGCATGAGCAGACAGGGCCAAGCGAAGGTTGCATGGACGTGTGAATTAGTATACAAGTCTCCTATATATGCTTCAAAGAAAAACTCTACAATACAATGCAAACCTATATATACTTGGCATCAGTGAGATCCATAGATGAGCTAAGTAAGTACAAAGCTATGAATTTTCATGTAGCTATGTGAGTTTGTGATGTTTTCCATATGTATTTCCTTATAAGACAACACAAGCATCCTACTTTTCAGTCTATAAGTTAGTTTATGAGTTGATCCAGTGCCAAACACAGTTCAGTTGAACATGTTTGTTACAACATTTTTATGACATGAGCGTGAATTTCGAAGAATTAATTGCTGGGTTAGATCGAAATATTATAGTATGTCTTTCAGAAAACGTTTCTTGAAATTCAGAATAATTCTTTGAATTATCAATTTTTTTGACAACCAAGATATTTTTTCAAAAATGTGAACATTGCTTTAGTTTGTGAATAAATTTGAAAAAGGGTACATTTTCTTGCATTTGTAAATAAATTTTAAAAATCATGAGATAAGATGTGAACAAAATGTGGTCATAACCATTGAAGAATATGATATTTTTTTCTCCCGTTGCAACGCACGGGCCCTTTTGCTAGTCTTTCCCTAATAATAAAGCACGGATTGACTCCGTGGGTTCACCGTCACAATACGCTTCTTTCCGTGAATTTACGCTTTCAGTTTAAATTTTAAACATATTCGAGGTGGTACTAAATAAAACTATACAAAAAACGTTGGGCTGAACAAACACTTCCATACTCCCGCTTGGGCCACGTTCGCAGCGCCCTTGCCGGTGCGCCCACAACTGGCTGGGCCTCAGCCTTCGAACCAGGGAACGCCAGGCTTGGATCAAGCCTTTGTACGATTGAAAGACGAAGCAAGTTATCAATCCGAGATAGTAGTTCTAAAAAAACTATCCAAGATCCCCGCACGTCTTCCCTTGAGATGCGGACTCTGTGTCCAACTCTGCATCGCTGCCTCCTCTAATTCCTCCCGTAAATATCGATTGATTCACGTGGAGGCTGAAGAGCTGCGCTAGGGTTTCAGGGATCGGAAGTGGTTTTGACGGCAGACCCATGGCATCGAGCGCGGCGACGAGGGGATGGGGAGGCGGTGGCTCTCTGACAGAGGAGGCGATTAGCGCCGGCTTGGCTGAGTTAGAGTGTGGCCTCGCGTCCCGCTCCGAAGACATCAACGCAAGCGCTGTGCGCCGCCAACTCGCTCCGCCGCCGCGATCTCTATGTATCGCGATCACGAGTAGTCCGACTCCCTTGCTGCTGCATGCTCTAGGAAGGGGTCTAGGACGCCGTGGGCATTAGTGAGAGCCTGAGGGCGCTCTATGCCAAGATGGACTCCACGACGTTCTTCCAGTTTGTTGCAGCGCGATGCAAGAGATCGACGCAGCCTGCGGTCATGTGCTGCTTGGATCTGGGCAAGTCCGTCATGGACGCGATCGCCGACGTGTTCCCGATGGACCAACTGGAGTTGAAAAACCTGCAAACCTTGCCTGGGGCCTGGACATGCACCCTCATCCTGGAGGAAACCGTGCAGGCGCTGCCCGGCCCAGACCCGGAGATCAGGCTGGCACGACCCTTGCGGCGGGCTACGCTAACCATGCGCGGGGACCTAAGCCGTCTCCCTCGCGTGACCCACTCGGCAAACTCGGCGGCTTCTGCTCCGGCTTGCAAAGGTCGCTGCTCCTGCTGGCCGGCAACTGTCCGCTCGCCAACCTCGCAAGGCCGCAGCTTCCCGAAACAAAGGTCCCCATTCACATCTCCTTTGTGCTGCAGACAGGACTGGATAACCCTTGCTGCCTAGATGTGATCTATATTCAGAATGTGGCAGTGGCACATGTAATGCAAAGCAACGTCTAATCTCTATAGCTTTTCATCCAGTAAGTTAGCACGGCAACAGGTAATGACGGATGTCAATTTCTAATCATACGTGAATGATTATGCTGAAATAACAACACAAAGTATTGTTGAATTTTAAGAGAATTCATATATATAGTAAAAACCAAAAATCCCACAAATATGATGACTTATCTATAGAATTTTATGCTGAACATGTTAGTTTGATCTCCTCCGACTATCAGTTATATGAATGTTCTTCTCTTTTCCGGTTGTGTGACATGGATTACTGAATTTTAGAGAATATATATGTTTTACGATTTTTGGTGATGTTTTGCTCAAGCAAAGAAGAAACTTAATTATGCTAATAGTTATTGTAAATTAATTACTTTGCGCCAGAACTTTTTATTAAATGTTTTTCCCAGGCGTAACACTAAAATATGGAGTCATAATCAGCCCTTATTTTAGTTTTGGAGAAACACTAAGTGACACAGAAAATACGAACATATAACATGTCTGCATGTATTTCTGGCTTTTCATTGCCACGGTTAGATTACCTGAAACTATTGAATGAGAGGCTTTTAGTTTCAGTTATCAAATTCTAAAGCTGGATCCCTTCATCAGTTGGTGATTTTGTATATGTTGTGCCACATATCTCATTCAAGATTTACCGTCAAATCAGTTTTTCTTCTCTCACACAGATGCTCCATGTCATAAATAGTTTACGGGTCATTTTGATATTCCTGCAGATCTGTGAAATAATGTTGCTGCAAACATATACTAATCTGTTAGGTGCTCTCAAGTTATGCACTTGAGTTAATCATCGACGATCAATATTGAGCATTCAACATTTTAATTATCATTTATGCACCTCTATGCACCTCCTGAAGTGCGTACATACTAAAAGAATAAGATACCTCCTTTTATTGGCATACTCTTGAGCTTTATTAATCCTGACTAGGATACATATAGATTCATTTAGTAAATCAGTATAAAAAATAGTCTTGAAAATTTCTAGCCCATGTTGATGACTAGCTCAACTGCTCTGTTGCCACCGTTTGCCCCTCAGATCCTCCTTATCAATTGCAATCTCTGTTTGCACAAGTTAAGACCTCCCCCGCCGTATCAACAACTCTCCTTGATGGTGTCTTCCCATAAAAGTATTGACCCTACATCGGAACCGATTCTACATCTCATCGTTTTCTCCCGTTACAACGCACGGGCAATTTTCCTAGTAATAATAAAGCACGGATTGACTTTGTCGGGTTCACCGTCACAATACACTTTCTTCTCATGTCATAATACGCTTTTACAATTTGTATGGACAAAATTGTAATATAAACGAGGTGGTACTAATTTGGGTCCGCACCAACCGGCTAGCACTCGTTGAAGTATTGTTTGTTTTGGCAAAAAACGTTTCGATCCACTACCCTTCCGTCAAGGAAAAATAAATTGTGGCTTGAGGGGATCGATTTCACAACCCGCTTATAACTGACAAGGAGACGGAACCAACTGGGCTAGCTGCCCTTTATTTGCATTTGATGGGATGTTCGGGTATAGAGGGGATATTCGGATGGATTTCTTAGAAAGTAAGACCATATAATAGGAAGGTGTGGCAAGACCAATTAACTGAAGTCAAAGATTTCTTCATCAAAAAGTATATGCAAAGACCACATAATGGGAAGGTCTGCATGGATTGGCTACAACATGCATGCAGCGTGCATATGCCCTACATATACCGGTATTTTTTTTATTAATTCTAAAATAATTACCGATTAAGTGATACTAATTATTCGATTGATTATTTAAAACAACACCCAAACTTTTTACTAATTCTAAAATAAGTACAGATTAAGTGATACTCCCTCTGTAAACTAATATAAGAACGTTTACATCACTATTTTAGTATTCTAAATGCTCTATATTAGTTTACGGAGGGAGTACTAATTATTTGAGTGTTACTAATTCTAAAATAATTACAGATTAAGTGATACTAATTATTCAAGTGATTATTTTAAAACAACACCTAGACAAATTCTACAAGAAATTATTTTAAAGCAACGCACGGGCATTTGTGCTAGTTAAGACATATGCGAGGTGGTACTAAATTTTGTTTTCTTTCATCCATCAGAGTCGATCGATTCATCCGTGCAAAAATAATAATGGTCAATGCGCGCAGAATCGAGCTTGTAACCTCGTGCCCAACAACTTTTGACACAACCAACTAAGCTAGCTCCATCTATGCTATAAGGAAGGTTCATTCAGGTTTCAAATAGTCCCACATCGCTCCCTCCAAACCAAACTTCGTAATTTAAAAGGATCTTCGAGTTTCCTGAGTATTAAGGAGCAGTTTCGGGAATCAATAAGGAAGGAAATAAGTTGCCCAATAAGGAAGGAAAAGAGGAGGAAATAATGATGGAAAGAGAGGAAAAAGAAAGGAAAGAGGGGGAAGCAGATAAGTAAATGTATTTGAA